>NW_017675685.1:4007-37506 GCF_001879085.1 Nicotiana attenuata
ATAGCGAACAACATCTTTGGGAGGCGTTGCCCCAATTTCAACTTTAATTTTCTTCTCCGACTTTGGAGGAGTGGTTTTGTTCCTTTTCTCCCCTTTGTCTTGCTTCGGAACAGCTTTTGGTTTCTTTTCCACGTCAGCGATGGCAATGATGGCCTTCAATGCTGGGTCAAATTCCTTCTCCTCACAAATCATTCCGATTACCGGCCCGTTGTTGTGGGTCGGCAATGGGTTGTTGGTCACATTGGGGATGTCTTCATCCCTTAGCACTATCTTCCTTTGTTCTATCAGATCTTCTATAACCCTCTTCAAAGTCCAACAATTTTCTGTATCATGCCCTTCAGCCTCTGAGTGATAAGCGCACCGAGTGCCATGTTGGTAAGAGGGTGATTTCGGGTTTTGCCTATTCGGGGGTACGGGTTGCAACAAACCCATTTGGACCAATTTTGGGAATAAGCTAGAATAGGACTCGCCAATTGGTGTGAAGTTTGTTTTCCTTGGCGGCTCCCGGGTACGGAAGTTGTTTTGTGGAGGTCGGGGATTATAGTGGTTTTGGTAAGGAGGCTAGTTTCTAGGAAATGGAGCTTGGTTTCGGTTGCCTTGTTGTTGTGGTCGGACATAAGGTTGAGCATTCATGACTGTGTATGGCTGAGGAGCATAGGCCAGGTCCTGGTGGGGGTAATAGCGCTACGGGGTTCTTTCTGAGAGAAGGGATCTGGGGGTACAATGTTTTCTTGCACCCGACTCTGCCATGGATGTTTCTTCCTTTTTCTTGCCCTTCTCTACTCCTCCAGACCCACCCTGAATGGCTTGGGAGGTAGCTCTAATAGCAGACTGGCTTAAAATTCGACCCGTTTTCAGCCCATTTTCAACCATTTTGCCAATCTTAGTGGCTTCAGCGAACGGTTTACCCATTGCGGACATCATATTTTGGAATTAGTCAGCTTCTTGGTCTTGGAGGAAAACTGTGACCATTTCAACCTCATCCATCGGAGGCTTTACCCTGGAGGCCTGCTCACGCCATTTAACTGCGTACTCTCGGAAGCTTTCCGAGGATTTCTTCTTCAAGTTTGTCAATGCAATCCTGTCTGGAGCAATATCAATGTTGTACTAGAACTGCTTGACGAAATCTCTAGAAAGATCATACCCGATGTGCCAGCGGGATATATCTTGGTCCATGTACCATTCAAACGCGATGCCAACCAAACTTTCTCCGAAATAGGCCATGAGGAGTTCTTCCTTTCCACCGGCTCCTCGTAGCTGGTTGCAATATCTCTTGAGATGAGCAATAGGATCACCGTGTCCATCATACTTCTCAAATTTTGGGGTTTTAAATCCCACTGGTAGATGCACATGAGGGAACATGCATAAGTCGGCATAGGTCACACTTTTCTGCCCACTCAAGCCTTGTATGCTTTTGAGACTCTGTTCCGTACTCCTCATCTTTCTCGCAATCTCTTCTTGCTCAGGAGTTTTGGTGGTCTTTTCTTGCCCCGCAGTGAACTCATATCGGGGTGGTTGAGGGTAATTATAAGTGGGAAACTGAGGAGGTTCCATTGGGAATGTGGGTGTTTGGAAGGTGAAAGCTGAGGGGTCAAAATTAGGCATGGGCAGTGTAGGTTGTGCTGTGGCCGAGCAAGGTGTAGCGGTGAAGATATTTGAAGCTGCGCCGGACATTAACACCTGGGGGCGAACCTCAGAAGGTGTTCCAACAAAATGAGCTGAGATAGTTGGGTGTCCTAGTGATGTATTTGGGTGACTGATCGGGACAGTGGAGGTACCGCTTGCTCTAGGAAAAAGCTCGGGGAATCCCGGGATTGCGCTTGGTGGCTCTCTTCCATTTGCCCAAGCGTCCCATATTTCCATAACCCGGAGATGCAGGATTCTGTTTTCTTCGGCAGCTGCCGATTCTGAGGTCGGGATGCTTGAGATTGGACTATCATCCATGATGGGAATTGTTGGCAGAGTCATTTTTGATGACATTTCGACGCTCCCCTTTGATCTCGTAAAGTATGGGTGCGAAGCCAGATTACCACAAAGACCAACCACCGTTCTATAAAAACCTGGACTAAGAGTAACAGCAGCAGACGGTTAGTTTGAAACAAATAACAGATAGGTAATCACACGTTGGGGGTGTGATGCACCTATACAGTTAAATGTGTTTCTACATGTTTTGCGACGGTTGCATGCTTCATCCCGGCATTACTTATTCTTCCCATTTTGCAACTTCTTTTTCTTTTTCTTTTCTTCTTTTCATTCTTGCCTTTGCTCTCTCTTTGTTTTTATCCTCTCATTTCTCCCTCTTGTTTTGCCATTGTTTCCTTCTCACGATTTCTTATTTTCTCTCTTTTTCCTTTCTTCTTCTCTCTTGTTTTTCCTCTCTTTTTTTTCTTTTCCTCTTTTTATCACTCTCTGTTTTTTCCTTTTCTTTTGGTTATGGTCGAATCCTATAGAGATTGCCTACGTATCATGACCCCGCATGAATCAGACCGAGCGTAGTTCTGGGGGATAAATATTTTTTTGGGATTTTTAGTCTTCATAAAAAGAACAAATGCTTTGATTACAGCGACTCAAAAACTAGCAGACTCGAAAAGGAAACCTACAGACTTCAATAGCAAGATGACAATACAGACTCAAGAACCGACTAACAGACTCTGACAGAAAGAAAATACTGAATCGAAAATAAACTGACAGACTCAAGTGAAAATCAAGAATACATTAATGCTTCTGGGGCCCGCGGGACATCATTCGGTCTCGCCGCAGGCCTATATGCGAGATCCCCTTGCAGCCGCTCTAAATCACTCATTATCTGGCGGACGAAAGTCACCACTGCAGCGAAGAAAGTGGTACGAGTCATGTCCTCGCACGCTTGGCATTTCACAGTAATGTAGTCAGCAATGGATCTGATCCTCTCTCAGATTCTGCCCTTTTCCTGAAGCAATCTCCCTATCTGCTGATTCCAGGCATCTAATACTTAAGAGTCGTGAAGGTGTTGATTTTGCAACTGTTGTATTCCTTCCTCCATCTGGGCCATCAAGTCATAATAGTGTTCCCTATCAACTTTGAAATCTTTAACCTGCTTGGCTGCCTCATTCTCAAGAGTAGTATACTGTCTCTGCATTTGTTGCACAAGCTGGGTCTGACCTTTTGCATTTTCCGCTAATTGAGCCCGGGCTTTTGCTAGACTGGCCTCAGACTTTTCTAGGTCATCTTGACATTCAAGGGCTTTCTTTTTCAGACTGCTTATAAGCCTTTCATCCGCTCGGCTTCTTTCCGGGTTTCTAGCAGCCATTTCCATCTTCCGAATTGAGCTCTGAGGGCTTCATTTTCTTGAGTTAGCTTTTTCTTTTCCCCTTCATCTGCGGCAGCTTGGATATTCTTTCTAATTTGTCTTTCCAACTCACCTATTTTGGCCCTGTGGCTTTCTTCTTTTGCCAACCAGCCCCACTGCCCTCGCGAGTCGTTATTAAATTGTTGAACGTGGGCTCTCTTAGCAGGTTTCTTAGGGATCTGAAATCTTTTACCGAACCAAACAATGTACTTAGGGTCCACTTCACCTCTAGCTAGATACCGCACCCTAGTCTTAGGTTCAAGAAATCTACATTCATTCCACACCTGGCGAATTCTTCCTTCTGGAAATCCGGCTTTTGGGCCCAATTCAATGACATGTTTACTCAAATCTTCTTCATGGGAGACGGTTTGAAATCTTTCTAATTGGCGCAAAACCCTATGGGGAGCATACGGCGGGATGCTCCGGATGCCCATCAGGAGGAGATAAGACACTTCAGCTGACATGTAAACTGCTTCGGTGACAGGAAGCCATCCGAATGCCCACTCAATTTTATCGGCTGTCAATGAGCTCAAATGTGCAAGCCAAGCTTCAGTACCCTCGGGGAATTCAATACCCACTACTCGGCTTTCAAATTCTTCAATGCAACTCATGCCGGTCATACCGTAATTCATATACCCAACCCGGTGGCAGAGATGTTCCTACATCCATATTTGTAGTAACAGATTGCAGCCCTGAAAGAACTTTCCCCCTTCCCGACAGATAGTCAAAGCTCGGTAAATTTTAGATAAGATCAAGGGAACCATAGTGCTATTGGCTTTCTTGATTGCAACATCGACCATTCCTACGAGACCCATTTCTATATTACCATCTTCTCGTGGACATACTACGATACCCAAGAATGCTGCTGCAAAGGCCAACTCCGCCTTGCCTCCCATTTATCTTTATTTCCGGTGTGGTTCAGACCAGTTTTCGGCTCTTCAAAACCTCGGGGGTCACCATAGCATTGATACAAGAAATAGAGAGTGCAATACCCTTCAGATAAATTTCCATCCTGAATATCCCGACTAATACTCAGCAGATCCAGAAATCTGTGGGGAGATACCGGTTTTGGTGACACTGAATATCGATTTCTAAGGTTTCCATTAAGGCCCGCATAACCCGCAACTTCCTCTAGTGTGGGCATGAGCTCAAAGTCATAGAAACGGAACACATTGTGAGTTGGGTCCCAAAAAGGTATTAAAGCTTCGATTACGTCCAACCTTGGCTTGATGTTCAACAGTCCGACGAGGCCTCCCAGAACCTTTACCACAGTTTCCCTACTGCCTTTTCCTAGATCATTCCACAACATGTGGAGCTGTAAGGGGATCTCTTTAAGGACTGTGAAGGGTTCAATTTCATTTGTGCTCATCCTGCACATCTATTAAGGTGATTTAATAACTTATTTTGACTCAAGACACACTTCAACTCAAAAAGCTATCAGTATTTTTTTTTTGAAATTTTTTATAAAATATCCGGCTTTGCCAATACGGCCTTTCAGCACTTCGAGGAAGAAGATTTTAAGGCTGTGTTCGCTAACCGGTCAGAATCTTGACAAATGACCAAAGGCGGCTGTTCTTGCAAAAATAGCCCTCCGGCGCCCTTTGGGGACATTCGGCTATTTTTGACAAGAATGGAATCACCTTACTTATTTAAAAAAATAAATTTTTGTTCTTTTTGGGATATTTTGCAAAAAGGAAGTTGGACCCGATGGGGGTTGCCTACGTATCCCACATCCGGTGAGAATCAAACTGACGTAGTTCGGGCAATTTTGACAAAACCAATTTTTCTTTTTCCTTGAAAATAATAAAATTTCTCTTTTTGTTTTTTTTTTCAAAATTTCGGCAGAGTTTCAGTACATTTTGGGAAATTGGTTTTCAAAACAGGTAATTACCTCCCTTAGTCCTCACACTACTATTTTCTTTTCCAAACTCTCTCCTTTTATTCAATAAGCCTGTCAACATGAAAATTCGAAGCAAATGAATGCACAAGTAGCAAGTAGGATGCATCAGGATGGTCTTTTCATTTCGGGTACACCTGTCCTAGACAGACCCAACCCATGTGTTGAGTATCCAAAGCCAAATGCACATGATGCAGATAGGCCTTCCTACTAGGGATCCGGCATGAGGTCTTGTTATACTAGGTTTAAAATATGGGTTTATTTGTTCTAGACCTGGCTTACCCGAGCGGACAACTCGAGCCGAGGGGGGGGGGGGGAGGGCTACATACCGGTAACCAAAATATCATCCGGCTTTGCAACTTGTCCGAACCTCGTTCTATTTGGGATATGACACTAACAGAAAGAAGTCACGACCAGCGTGTACTCCTCAGGAGAGAAAAGAGAGGGGTTTCGTAGCAGTTTATATATACAGTTCAGATAATATCAAAGTGGTAAAAGCATCATTTAGCACATTAGGCCCAACACGTATAAAAATCAGATAATAAATAAAGCCAACAATAACAGCCATTCTAAGCTCAAATTATTGTTTAAGGAAAATTGCAACGTCATTTAAAATATGTCTTGAACCACGTCACATAAATGCACCCGCAGTCTACAACACATCTTATCTAACGTTGATATTTGGATTTGGGTCACATAAATGCGCACCCGAGTTTAGGAAAGTAACATTATTAAAATAACGCGCCTAAAGCAACTACGCGTTTTTAACTTTGCGAGGGCCATGGAAATTTGCTAAATGGCATGCCTCGAAGTCTAAGGATTTTAAAAGAAATAATTAAGGGAGGGCCACGCATTTGGAATTTTATTTGGTGCAGCGCACCTCAATTCCATTTTAAAGGGTATTCAAACTAAAATTCGGAGGGCCATAACCATTTGTGTTATACTACGGCTCACCTCCACTAGTTAAAAGTCTGATTAATCAATACTAAATGTAATTAAAGGTTTTATTTAAACTAACTAGGTTTACATGGGAAAGAGTTAATTATTTTAAGCAAAGGGGCCGATCCAGCACAAATAAACCACTGGCCCAATGAGAAGAAAGTAATCCGAGTCCCATTCGAAAGAGACTGTCACGCTTGGGCCCAAGAGTTAGCCCAAACTCATAAACTCCCTGATTCTGAGTGAAAGACTCAGTTTTGAGTCTCCACAATGCACAAGTTGAAATCAATCAAATGCCAACCACATGCCAAATGAGAATTAAACCATTGCAAAATTTGGGGACTAAAAGTAGGCCCATTTCTGATGAGGTGCTCGAGTGGAGTGTTGAGTGGGTTGCGGATCAAACCCATGTGACAACAAAGGCACACAAGATTTAGAATGTGGCCAACAGTATAACACTACTGACCAACTGAGCAAACGAAGAAGAAAACATTAACTAACGCAGCAAAACAAAACTGAGATAGGCCTAGAAAATGCGAATGTAAACAAAGAGTAAGGGGGGTTTTATATTTTGCAAACCATTAGGCTACTGGGAGCACTTAACCCAACAAACTGAAATGTTCATTTGATTGAACACTTCTAGAAATTGTAACATGATTACTCCACTCGCAGATTGAGATAATGTATCACAGATCAACAAATGATTCTTTACAACTCATTTTCATGTTTTGAATTTTTATTCCAAATGATTCTAAAAAAACGAAATGTAACTTGCCATGTAACAAAGAGGTTTAAATTAATACATCTCAATACCATCATGCTTAAAAGAAACTCTTCAGGACTCTACATCTACCATATTCTAACAGTGACAAACTTCCAACAGTCAAGAGTTCAACTACAACACAAAAACTTAACTAATCAAACTGAAAATAACTAATCTACATTGAATCAAGTGACCAAGCGTATAAACATCATGAAAAAAATGTAAATAAACAACACAAATTCGAGGCCATGTTTCAAACTTTCACTTTCATCTTCATTACGAAACATACATCCAGCAGAATTCAAGAGAATATACCGGGAATTTGAAAACAAAAGCAGAAAATGAGGTATCAGCAGATTAGTATCAGGAGTCAGCACCAGCAGAACCTGGAAAAGTGATTTGAAACAATTCAAAACCAAGCCAATCGAATAGTAGACCAAGCTGACGTTAACACCAAGCTTTCAAAACCAAATTCAAACCATTTTAGCCCCAAATGAACCAGAAAATGCTTCCAGAGTAGAAAACTTCAGGAAATCACCAAAGAAAAACCAATGGAACAGTGTTTTTACTGGAAATTTTCAGCCGCCTTGCTTTTTTGGATTTTTTAGCTCTCTCAAATCTGAATTGAGCTTTCCATAGCAATGCCTTTATAAGCAAGTTATTAGGGCAGCCTTAAAGTGCTCAATTTTGCATTTGAGCCCTTTGTGAATTTTTATTTTTGCTTAAAAGTCCTTGAACTACTCACTTGCTTGCCAAGCAAGTCTGTTTTCAGCTTCTATGAAGCTTCTTCAGGTAGTTATTGCAAGATTCCCTAGCTGAATTACCCAAATTACCCCTTAGTTACCTTGTTTTTACACTTATGGAAAATCCCCTGGGCCAAAACAAACCGGCCTTCTTTTGAATCAGGCCACAAATGACTCAACAGGCCCAAAGCTGATTTTAAACCATTCCAATGAGTATTCAAAGCTCAATTTCTAGCCCAAACCTTACCAAAGCTAATTGACAATATAAGAAGAGACCAATTGATCATTTTTCTGATTATTAAATCGCCACTTATGAAAAATAAAAGACAAAAGATCAAAAATAACAAAATTAACATAACAGAATTGACCTTAAGTTCGTTTGACATAACTAACAAAATTACTAACAAGTTCATGCCATCTAATTTTACTAAATGGCCAAATGAAACAAAAACAAGCAGAATGAGAAAGAGAAAAAAAAGGAGACGAGGAAAAGAGAACAAAAATAAAGAACGAGAGGAAGAGAACAGAAATACCCAAAGCAGATAGGTGGATGGTTGGTTTGAACAGACCTCCAGTACCTTCCGATTTTGACCGGAATGGGTTTTAATCACGTGTTCTTAAATGAAAACACATGCATAAAACCCCTTCCAACTTCAAATCTTCAACACGACCACTGACTTACGTTTTGGAAACTTAGGGCTCAGAGCTTCGATTTAAAAATCTAAAGGTTCTGATTGGTTTTGAAGCAGACGGAGTGGGTATTTGGAATGAGTGAGGCTTGGGGGTTATTTGGTGTTAGTTTGGGGTTGAACAGAGGTGGTGCTGCCACCGGAGGAAACAAGGGCGACGCTAGGGTTTCCAACTTCGATGGGATTTTTGGAGAGATACAGGGGGATTCGAGGGAAGATAGTTGGAGATTTGGAAAGAGGGGGTCAAGGAGAGGCAGTGGTGTAATTTTGGGTGTGGTTGGCCGCCGGCCGCCGCCGTGGGCGATTTCCGGCGGGCGGCAGACGGTGGTTTAGGGCGGAGCATGGTCGGAGTGTTTGGGGTTATGAGGGTGTTGTGTGAGAGACGATTTGGGGGAGGGGGTAAGGGGTGCTTAGGACATATATATGCTAAATGGTCCCCACTTCTCAGCCATTTGATCATATAACCTTGACGGCTGAGATCAAAACTTAACTAAACGGGGTTGTTTGTGTAGTGGGGGACTCTGGACCGGGTAAAAGCACGGGTCTGGGCCGGTTTTGGAGGATTTGGCCGACTCTGCAGGTGGGCTGGCCCAAAGAAAAATTGTTTCTTTTTATTAAAAACCTTTACCTTCTTTCTCTTTTTTTTTCATTTTCAAATTTTGTTAATTACAAATTAAAAATAAAATCTAATTTAATTCTAAAATGAAATTAATAAACTAATTGCTCAAAAATTAATTAAGTCCTAAATTAAAAGAAAACTATAAAAAATTCGAAAATTAAAAAGTTAAAATGCAAAATGAACTATTTTTGTTATTTTCATTCATTTTTGTAACATTAATTAACTAATTATCCAAAAATATAAAATTGGATCCTAAATGCAAATGCAATTTATTTTTGTATTCTTAGGGGTTAAATAAATATTAAACATGCACACAAAAATGCAAACAAACAAGAAAATTATGAAATAATTCCTAAAAAAACAAAATAATTAAAAGAAAAAGTCTAATTTTGGGAATTCTGTAGGAGTAATTCATGCGAGGCAAAAATCACGTGCTCAGAAACATTATCAGGTCGAGGATAATAGAGCGGCTCAGACTGTCTGACCAGATCGTGCCCGCCACTCGAGTCCTCAACGGATTTAACATGGCAAGTGAAACAACAAAGGGAGAAATCACCCTCCCGGTCGACGTGGCATGCACGACACAGAATGTCAAATTCCATGTCATCGAAGGAGACATGAGGTACAACGCCTTGTTCGGGAGACCATGGATACACTGCATGAGAGCAATAGCATCCACCCTCCACCAAATGATGAAATTCCCGACAAAGAATGGGATTAAAACTATCTACAGGGAATAACATGCAGCTAGGGAAATGTTCGTTGTGCATGATATAGCTCCAACACTGATACCTCCAACTGCGAAAGAACCAAAGAATGATCAAACTACATCTTTGGTCAAGCCCGATTAAACAAAACAGAGGACCGTACCGCGTCCTCATCGCAAGCGACTGAGATATAACGGACCTCATAACATCGCCGGCACATCCCACGCTAAGGTATCGCTATCTCCCTTTTTCATTTTATATTTCGTAATAACTCTTATGCAGGCACCCGATCGAAACGGTCGAGACGTTGATCCAGCTCGAAGACCTTAAGGTTTTAAAGCATCCGTTGCACTCTTTTCCTTCGGCCGAGTTTTTATCCCGAAAAGGGTTTTTACCGGCAAGGTTTTTTACGAGGCAACATCCACATGCTACCTAAGGAAGACTCAACAAGTATTCGAGGCTTCTTTTGCTATCAACCTCGAACACTGCAGGGCATCCCCCCGGAAGGCCATTCATAGGAAAAACCAAAAAACGCCAAACGGGGTCCAATAGGAAAATGATGTACCGGGCCAAACAATCGCACGAACCGTGTCTGTGTAGCCAGGACCCAACGGTGAAAACATGTATACTTGTACCAAGTAATCGAAGAATACCTTTTGTCGAAGCATTTCACACTCCAAAAGAAACTCAGCATTTTTGCAAAAAAACGACTCCTCCGTCAAAGCGTCCCGAACACTCGGGGACTGGCGTCGACAAATCAATCTCCTAACGACCTCCGGGTCGAGACTCCAAGCTCATAATCCCTCAACGAGAGAACATGAAAATCACGAAATGACTCCAAGGCCGAAAGTGTCCCGAACACTCAGCGACTGGCTTCAAAATCTCAAAAATCGTATGACCTCAGGGTCGGAATCGCCAAGGTCGTAAGCCCTCAATGTGGCAACACCAAGCTTACAAGTAAATAGCTCCCGAGCTAGGATGCCCTCGTGAACTCGTGGCCTGTCGCCAAGCACCATTCATTACAAAAACCCGAGGCCATAAGACCCCGAGCGAGAAGACTCGGTCTCGTAAGACCTACTTAAGGCAGCAACAACATCTGTAAGACCTCGAGCAAGGCATGAATCACACTTGTACCAAGTGACAACATCTGTAAGACCTCGAGCAAGGCATGAACCGCACTTGTACCAAGTGGCAACATCTGTAAGACCTCAAGCAAAGCATGAATCATACTTGTAGCAAGTATCTAAAAACTGTAAGACCTCAACGGCATGAAAATTTTGTAAGACATTGCTAAAGGCATAAACCTGATCTCAAAGTTTAGGCTATATATCGAACTTGTTAGACCCCTAAAAAGGCATACCCTCGATATAGACGCCCAAACTACTTCACTTGGGATCAAAAACGGCTCCGGCCAAGCACAAATGACTACGGTCATAAGGCTGTAAAAGCCAAACTAACGCGACTCGGGGATGCTCGACCGTCGCTACAAAATCACAGGCCTTCAATTACTTCGAATCTACTTCGAAAAGAACCGGTTAAACAGGCTACCCTCGACATAGGCCAAAGAGCTTCAACCATGTCAGCTCCAAATCACAGGCTTCGAGATAATCAGCCTCCGAGCTAAACCTCCCGAGGTGCTCGATCATCGCCATAAAACGGCTCATAATCGAGGTTCTTCTCGAACCGTCGAAGAGTCAAGAAAAAATCATCGCAAAGAGTCCTTAACAAGGGAAAAATAAAGCCCACATGAAACGTCGCTTCAACCCAAGGCGTAAGAGCCATTGTCGCCAGCCCACACAAATCTGAAAACTTGAGGGTCGAATGAGCTCGAATCGCAACCTGATACGGAGACTAAACCCAAAATAGTTGCCTAAAAATGCCCAGGGCAAAAAGCATAAGAGCTCAAACGCCAGCTTACACTGAAAGGTCACTTTGACCCGAGACATAAGAGCCATTATCGCCAGCCTAATGAGCCCTGGGGCCGTATCGCGAATCTAAGGATTCCTACCAAATCAAACACCAGTTCACCTGGCCAAATTCAAGACATAAAGGGATACAGAAGAAGTAAAGCTACGAGGTTTTCTTTATACACATATATGGAAAAACACAATATCCATTTACAAACATGCTTTGAAAATGCTACATACAGATGGCAAAATCTACGCCCTCCCCAGGGGGCTATGGCCTGCCGGCCTCATCTTCACTTCCTTTGGTGTCGGATAGAAGTAACCGAGCATCACGCTCGTCCGCCCTCGCTCGCGCCAACTCTTCAGAGAGGACAAAACTCTAGCACGGTTCTCCTCGAGAATCTTTCTTCGAGACTTGCAACGAGCATATGTCACGACCCCAGTTCACCCACCATGAACATGTCATGATGGCACCTAGTCTCTACAACTAGGTAAGCCTAACACTGTGGAAACATAACTAACTTTCAGAGTAATAGGCAAAACTAAACAATTTAAAGGAGAAACAGTATATAAAATGCCGCTCGGCATATACAACTCCACATCACAGCATCCTACATTACTATCCCAAAACCCGGAAACTCATGGGATCACAAGCTAAGAGGAATACAGTAAAGTGCTCTAATCTCCAGAAACGTCTACATCAATAGTACGATAGAAGGGCTAACACTACAGATAGAGTAAAGAAGGAGACTCTTCGGTCTGCGGATGCGGCAGATGTACCTCGAAGTCTCCAAAATGCTCCCTGCCTTAAGGATGATGCGCCTGGGTAGAAGTACCTGGATCTGCACATGAAAAACATGCGCAGAAAGGGCATGAGTACACCACAGCGGTACTCAGTAAGTGCCAAGCCTAACCTCGGTTGGGTAGTGACGAGGAAGGTCAGGGCCCTACTGAGATAAATATATATATATATAATGTAATGACAAGGCAATAAGCAGTAAAACTGAGAATCGATAATAAAGATCTACATACTATAATAATAGTACAATAACGGAAACAGAGATAAAAACAACTACAAGGAAATACCCCTCACAGCAAGATAAATAATTGAGATCTCTTGGTATCCTCAATATACACTATAGGGATCTCTTGGTATCCCGAGGATCTCTTGGTATCCTCAATACATATGCCAGGGATCTCTTGGTATCCTCAATACACGTGCCAGGGATCTCTAGGTATCCCGCACCTCAATCCAGACCATAATTATGCACAGGGGATCTCCCGGGATGTCGTCTCGTAGTCCCAATTTAAAACACACAACAACAGCTCACGGACATCAAAATAAATACTAAGTCTGTAATGAGTAAACAATAAATTCTAGCCTAACATGCTTCACGTAATGCAATTAAGGCAGTTAAAGCAAATAGGCAATTAATTCAACTAATCCTACTCCTCTAAACTAACACAGGCTATGTTTGCATGTAGAATAAAACAAGAAAAGAACTCAGTTTAAGTACTTAAAGTAAAACCGGATTTTCAACAATTAGCTCAAGTACGCGCTCGTCACCTCATGTACAAGGCGTTCAATTTCCAAATATCATATCCTAAGGGGAGAGGTCCCCCACACAAGGTTAGACAAGCCACTTACCTCGAACCGGCTCCAAAATCAACTTGAAACCACACGTTTACTCCAAATGGCCCAAATCCATTCAATTCAATTACATATCGTAAATAACATCTCAAGAAACTGATTCTACGATTTAATTCAAAGCTAAGACGCGAAATTAGGTAAAATGACCAAAATTCCCCTCGGACCAACGTCTCGGAATCGAATAAAATTAACATATTCAGATCCCTTGTACTCTCACGAGTCTAACCATCTCAAATCGGAGGTCAAACACCCACTCAAAATTCAATAATTTGGTCTAGGAAGTTTTACCAATTTTCTCACTCAAAATCCGAAATTAAAGGAAGAATTCATGATTGGATTAGTGGGTAATAAGCAAAAAGGAGTATAGAATCGTTACCCAATTGTTTTCCCTGAAAAACCCTCGAAATCTCCCTCAAATCCGAGCTCCCAAGCTTGTGTTTTGATAAAAATGTCTAACCCTCGGATTTTGAAATGTTTATAACTGCCCAGGTATTTGTTCAATGCGATCGCAGGAATTTAAATGCGATTGCGAAGGGCAAATTTTTAAGGGTTCCAAAATTGATCTATGCGAACGCGGCCTAAAGCCTGCGATCGCAGAAGTGAAAGAAATAGACGTACGCGATCGCGAACAGGGCCACACGATCGTGAAGAGGAAAAAGCAAGGAATTACCAGATCCTAATTTCTACTATGCGAACGCGGGAGAACAACTGCGAACGCGAAGAAGGAAAAAGCTGACTTCCGCGATCGCGAACCAGGTAATGCGATCGCGTAGATCAAAAATATCACCCTCCAAATTTACACTATGCAATCGCGTAGGGACAGCTGCGATCGCAGAGAAGGAGAATCTGCAACAGACCTGAACCGAAATCTGCAACTTTTACAACTCAAAAATGCCCCGTTGAGCATCCGAAACACACCCGAGGCCCTCGGGACCTCAACCAAACCTACGGACATATCCCATAACATCCTTCAAACTTGTACCAATCCTTAAACCACCTAAAACAACGTCGGAACTCGAATTAATCAAGGATTTAAGCCTAAGAACTTCATATTCTCTCAAAATACGTTTTCCATCAAAAACATAACCAAAACACGTCCGAATGACCTGAAATTTTGCACACACATCCCAAATGACATGACGGAGCTACTGCAACTTCCGGAATTCCATTCCGACCCTCGGATCATGTCTCACTATCGGACTGGAAACTTCAAAAAATTCAAACTTCGGCATTTCAAGCCTAAATTAGCTACGGACCTCCAAAACACATTCCGAACACGCTCCCAACCCCGAAATCGCCTAAAGAAGCTAACGGAACCATCGGATTTCCATTCCGAGGTTGTCTTCACACTGTTCTGACTATGGCCAGTTTTCCAACACTTGAGCTCTCATTTAGGGACTAAGTGTCCCAAAACTCTCCGAAACTCAAGACCGAACATCCCGGCAATTCAAAATAGCAGAAATAAACTTGGGGAAAGCAGTTAATAGGGGATCGGGGCGTAAACTCCAAAAACGACCGGCCGGGTCGTTACATCCTCCTACACTTAAACATTTGTTGATCCTCGAACGAGCACAAAGACATACCTGAAGTAGTGAAAAGATGAGGGTACTAGCTGCGCATATCCTGCTCGGTCTCCCAGGTCGCCTCTTCGACCGGCTGACCCCGCCACTGAACCTTCACGGACGCAATGTTCTTTGACCTCAGCTTCCTCACCTGCCTGTCCAATATTGCCACTGGCTCCTCAACATAAGATAGATCCTTCTCCAACTGGACTAAGCTGAAATCCAACACGTGCGACGGATCACCGTGATACCTCCGGAGCATCGAAACATGAAATACCGGATGAACCCCTGCCAGGCTGAGAGGTAAGGCAAGCTCATAGGCAACCTCCCCAACTTGCCTCAATATCTCAAAAGGGCCAATAAACCTCGGACTCAACTTCCCTTTCTTCCCAAATCTCATAACGCCTTTCATAGGAGAAACCCGAAGCAGAACCCGCTCTCCAACCATGTAGGAAACATCACGAACCTTCCAATTCGCGTAACTCTTCTGTCTGGACTGGGCTGTGCGGAGTCTATCCTGAATCACCTTGACTCTCTCCAAAGCATCTTGAACCAAATCTGTGCCCAGTAATCTGGCCTCCCCCCGGCTCAAACCAACCCACCGGAGATCTACATCGCCTACCATATAAGGCCTCGTACGGTGCCATCTGAATGCTAGACTGATAGTTGTTGTTGTAGGCAAACTCCGCTAATGGCAAGAACTGGTCCCAAGAACCTCCAAACTCAATCACACACGCACGGAGCATATCCTCAAGAATCTGAATAGTGCGCTTGGACTGCCCGTCCGTCTGGGGGTGAAATGTTGTGCTCAACTCCACCCGAGTACCCAACTCCTAGTGTATGGTTCTCCAAAACCGCGATGTGAACTGGGTACCTCTGTCTAAAATAATTGAAACTTGAATACCATGCAGACGGACAATCTCTCGGATATAAATCTCTGCAACCGCTCCGAGGAATAGGTAGTACACACAGGGATAAAATGCGTGAACTTGGTCAGCCGATCCACAATAACCCAAATGGCATCGAACATTTTCAAAGTCCGTGGGAGTCCAGATACGAAGACCATGGTGATCCGCTCACACTTCCACTCCGGAATCTCTATCTGCTGAAGCAATCCACCCAGTCTCTGGTGCTCATACTTTACTTGCTGACAATTAAGGCACCGAGCTACAAACCCAACTATATCCTTCTTCATCTGCCTCCACCAGTAGTGCTGCCTAAAATCCTGATACATCTTCGCGGCACCCGGATGAATGGAATACCGCGAACTGTGGGCCTCCTCTAGAATCAACTCCCGAAGCCCATCGATATTGGGTACACAAACTCGACCCTACATCCTCAATACTCCGTCATCACCAATGGTCACATCTCGATCTTCTCCATGCAACACTTTGTCCTTGAGTACAACCAAATGAGGTCATCATACTGCCACTCCTTGATATGATCAAACAAGGAAGACCGAGAGACCACACAAGCTAGAACCCGGTTGGGCTCCGAAAGATCCAATCTCACAAACTGGCTGGCTAGGGCCTGAACATCCATCGCCATAGGCCTCTCTACTGCTGGTAAATAAGCCAAACTCCCCAAACTCTCTGCCCGACAGCTCAAAGCATAGGCCACCACATTGGCCTTGCCCGGGTGAAACAAGATAGTGATGTCATAATCCTTCAGCAACTCTAGCCATATCCTCTGACGCAAATTAAGGTCCTTCTGCTTAAACAGATGCTGCAAACTCCGGTGATCAGTATATATCTCACAAGGCACACTGTACAAGTAATGACGCCAAATCTTCAAGGCATGAACAATGGCAGCTAACTCAAGATCATGGACAGGATAATTCTTCTCGTGTATCTTCAACTGTCTGGACACGTAGGCAATCACCCTACCGTCCTGCATCAATACCGCTCTAAGGCCAACTCTCGAGGCATCACAATAGACAGTATAAGACCCTGAACCGGTAGGCAATATCAAAACTAGGGCTGTAGTCAGGGCTGTCTTGAGCTTCTGAAAGCTCGCCTCACACTCCTCTTTCCACTGAAATGGAGCACCCTTCTGGGTCAATCTAGTCATAGGGGCTGCAATCGATGAAAACCCCTCCACAAAACGGCGGTAGTAGCCCGCCAAGCCAAGGAAACTGTGAATCTCTGTAGCTGAAGATGGTCTGGGCCAACTCTGCACTACCTCTACCTTCTTCGGATCCACCCGAATGCCCTCACTCGATACTACGTGACCCAAGAATGCCACGGAATCCAACCAAAACTCAAATTTTGAAAACTTTGCATATAATCTCTTTTCCATCAGAGTCTGAAGCACTGTCCTCAGGTGCTGCTCGTGATCTTCCCGACTCCGGGAATATACCAGAATATCATCAATAAAGATAATGACAAAAGAGTCAAGATATGGCTTGAATACACTGTGCATCAGATGCATGAAAGCTGCTGGGGCATTGGTCAGCCCAAAAGACATAACAAGGAACTCGTAATGACCATACCGAGTCCTGAAGGCAGTCTTCGGGATATCTGGCTCCCGAATCTTCAACTGATGGTAACCTGAGTGCAAATCAATCTTAGAAAACACTTGTGTGCCCTGAAGCTGGTCAAATAGACATGCGCATAGAACAATCCTTCTTCTACACAAATAACACAGGAGCACCCCAAGGCGATACGCTGGGCCGAATAAAACCCTTATCAAGTAATTCCTCCAATTGCTCCTTCAACTACTTCAACTCAAGAGGAGCCATACGGTACGGAGGGATAGAAATGGGCTGAGTGCCCGACAATAGATGAATGCCAAAATCAATGTCCCTATCGGGTGGCATGCCCGGAAGATCAGCTGGAAACACATCGGGTAAATCCCGTACTACTGGGACTGAATCAACAGAAAGAGTATCCATACTGGCATCTCTTACATAAGCTAAGTATGCATCACAACCTTTCTCAATCATACGCTGAGCTTTAAGGAAAGAAATAACTCTACTGGGAGTGTGACCTAAGGCACCCCTCCACTCAATACGCGGTACACCTGGCATGGCCAGCGTCACGGTTTTGGCGTGACAATCAAGAATAGCATAATGGGGCGACAGCCAGTCCATGCCCAAAATAATATCAAAATCAACCATGCTGAGTAATAATAAGTCAGCCCTGGTCTCAAAACCACCAAGAATAACCAAACATGACCGGTAAACGCGATCCACAACAAGAGAATCTCCCACAGGAGTAGAAACATAAACTGGGGAACTCAAATAATCCCGAGATACCCCCAAATACGGAGCAAAGTAAGAAGACACATAAGAGTAAGTGGAGCCTGGATCGAATAGAACCGATGCATCTCTGTGACAAACCAAGATAGTACCTGTGATGACAGAATCGAAGGCGGCAGCCTTAGTACGGCCTGGAAGAGCATAATATCTGGCCTGGCCTCCCCCTCGAGGGCGACCTCTACCTCCCCGACCTCCACCTCTGGCTGGCTGTGGAGTAGCAGCTGGCGCTGGAACCATAGCCTGAGAGCTCTGTGTGCGCTGTGGCTGAGGGGTCTGTGGGGGTACAACCCTCCCAAGTCTGGGGCAATGCCTCACCACATGGCGTGTGTCACCTCACTCAAAACAAGCTTTGGGAGGACGTGGCGGCTGTGACTGGCTCGGGCCAGGTCTGCTGGACTGACCACTGGAAGCACCCCGTGCAGGAGGCACACTAGAGACTGGAGGTGCATAATAAGGCTCCTGAGGCCTAGGTGGAGCTGGAATATCACTGGCTGCTGGAAGAGCTGAATGAACGGGGCGACCCATATGACCCCTACCATGACGACCTACAGCTGGGGCACGGGCACCAGAATAATGGCCCGACTCTCGAGACCTCTTGGCCTCCCGCTCCTCCCTGTCCCTAGCATACATACCCTCAATCCTACTAGCAATGCTCACCGCCTGCTGATAAGACACATCCGTCTCTAACTCACGAGCCATGCTAGATCTGATGCTGGGAATAAGACCCTCAATGAACCGGCAAACCTTCTCGCGGACTGAAGAAACCAAAGCTGGGGCATGTCTAGCCAAGTCAATATAGAGGACAGCATACTCTGAAACGGTCATAGTACCCTGGCGCAAACGCTCAAACTCCGCGCGCCAAACATCCCTAAGACTCTGGGGAACATACTCCCTCGTGAACATATCTGAAAACTGAGCCCAAGTCAGGGAAGCTGCCTCATCCGGACTGTCTAACTCATAAGCATGCCACCACTGATAGGCGGCTCCTCGAAGCTGAAAAGTAGTGAAGGAAACCCCGCTCGATCCTGATATGCCCATAGTGCGGAGAATACGGTAGCACTCCTCCAGAAATCCCCAAGGCATACTTGTGCTAACCCACTGAATACCCGGAGTATCATATTTCTTGAACCTCTCAAGTCTCCGCTGCTCGTCCTCTTGAAGTTGCTGCCCTATCCTCGGGCCTGAACTGGTACTGCCAGGAGGCGCAGGTATATCCTCTGGGGCCTGGCTCAACATCACTCGCTGCTCAGTAGTGCGGGCAGTGGGAGTCTTTAACTCCTCCCCCCGCCTGGGATGTGCTGCAGCAAAGGGAAGCAACCCCTGCCTGAGCCAAAGTGGTGTACATACTCATTAACTGTGCCAAAGTCTCCTGGAGTGCTGGAGTAGTAGTGGCAGACGTATCGGGTCTCTGTTGACTCCGGCTGGTATTGTTGTTGGTACCTCGGCGGCAAGCTCGCGCGAATGCTCTGGCTGCACCAACGAGCGCGTCCTCGGCTCTACCCCGGCCCCAGCCTATGACGTCCCAAATGACATGACAGAGCTACTGAAACTTTCGGAATTCCATTCAGACCCTCGGACAAAATCTCACTATCGGACTGGAAACTTCAAAAAATTAAAACTTCGGCATTCAAGCCTAAATTAGCTACGACCTTCAAAACACATTCCGAACACGCTCCCAACCCCGAAATCACCTAACAAAGCTAACGAAACCATCGGATTTCCATTTCCGAGGCCGTCTTCACACTGTTCTGACTATGGTCCAGTTTTCCTACACTTAAGCTCTTATTTAGGGACTAAGTGTCCCAAAACTCTCCGAAAACTCAAGAGTGAACATCCCGGCATTCAGAATAGCAGAAATAAACTTGGGAAAGCAGTTAATAGGGGATCGGGGCGTAAATTCCAAAAACGACCGCCGGGTCATTACAGCATATTCCTTGATCCTGCACTTCACGATCAGGGGCTTTCGCACTCAGCTTAAAGCATCGCCAGCATTCCTCAAATAGATCACGTCTCCTGGTCAGCCTTAGTTCGGTTCATCACGGCTTCAGCTCGGACATTAACGATCTCAGCCCCCTGACCTTCGAAAGCTCAGACTCGAGCTTCGTGATCACATCTATTTGAACCAAAGCATTGTCACAAGCTAAGCGAAGTTGAGCCTCAAGGGTGGAGACTTTGCCCAGAACACCCTCCTCCACTGAAGTCTGAGTGCCCGATCGAGCCTTCAACTCATCATACTCGCGCTTGGTTCGGTCAACTTCTTACGAAGGCGCTCCAGGTCCTGCGCCTTTTTTTGCAACTGAAATAAACAAAACACTAGCCTCAGGAGCTAGAAAGTAAGAACGCACGCTCAGTCGAACAAAAACTACTGCTCCTTTCAAAAAGCTCTCAATAATTCAAGCTCCGACTCACCTCGTACTGTAAGCATGCCAGCTTGTTTTCATTTCACAAAGGCGCCTAAGCGGTTTTTCCTCGTTCCAAAGATTTCCGAAGCCTGGCCTCCCAGCGAAGCAGCTCGGACTTAAGCTTATCAAAAGCCTGCCAAAAAGAAAACACGATAAGAAAGGGAGGATACAAAATTCTAAAAACTTGTGCCAAAAAACTCACCGCATAGTGAAGCCGCTGGACTTCCTCGAAGGTCGAGCACACATCCGCCAGCCAGGCTTCCCCGGCTCCGAATAAATTGACCCAGTCGAGACAACAGTCGCTCAGCACATATGACCCGGGTTTTAAGCACCCCTCAAAGTATCTCCGGCCAAAAAAAAGAGGACTGTGAGCATAGGAGAACCGCCTTAACAAAATCATAAACCACGGCACATTCGACTCAATCGACACTTCCACTCTGGCCCCCATTCAGGGTTCGCCTCACTTTGAGCACTGTCGCCATGCAAAGGCATCTCTCGCTTATTGTGATGTTTTGTTTCCCATCAGCCCCAGGACCAAGCTTGCCACTTGCGCTCATTCACGAGTCGAGTGGATCGCCAGCTTCCAAACCCAACCCGACAGATCTGGAACGATGCCCAACGCCCATGAAACCGCTGCAGAAAAAGAAAAGAAGGCACGGTTACGAAACAGCTTCCACCATAAGCAAAGCTGAGAAGGCACGGAATGTACCACTTACGTGCATAATTCAATTCTTCAGGGAATGGCATAAGTTCCATAGGGATAATGTCATTCATTCGGACTTGGACGATCGATTCATCCACTCTCATCTCCATCCCTCCTCATCATCGATGACGAAGGACGAGGTCGACCGGCATCGCAAGGTTAACAGGACCCGACGTCGATGAAAGGAAACGGTACGAAGTCCTGATGAGATGACTGAGCATGAAGTCAAGCCCCGCTTTCTCCGTGAAAAATCTCATCATCAACACTATCTGCCAAAATGACGGATGGATCTGCGCCAAAGTAACCCGATACTTCAAACAGAAATCTAGCACAACCCTATCAAGGGGGCACAGCGTGAAGGGGTACGTGTACACATTCAAGAATCCATCGACACAATCCGTGATGCCCTCATCCAGGGAAAGTATCTGCAACACTGCTTTCTCCCCCCAGCCACAGTCTTTTCTCACTAACCCAAGGTTTTCTTCTCTTATCGAAGAAGCAGTCTTCAAGGTATGCTCTCGTTGGTCCCGAATATTGTAGGCGAAATTCTCTCCTCTCTGCTGAACAGACCCTGATGTAGTGGTTATGGAGGTGGCAAAATCGGAGAGCTAGAGCAAAAATTTGTGCAAGTATGTTAGCACTGAAGTAACGAAAGGTTCAACACAGTAAAGGAAAAGTAATCGCTTAAAATAATAGGATCTCCAAAGGGGCTCGAACGACCCTATATATGGGAAAAACGGTGACGACCCGCCTGCCTGAAAGGCCAACGGCATCATCAGTCTCGAGGTGATACCTGACCTCGAGGATCTCCGGTAAGAAAGTTAGGCTCTAGGAAGCCAACAACATCTTCGCCAGTCCCGAGGTGGTACCCAACCTCGAGGACCTCCATCAAAGAAAATTTAGGCTCTAGGTAGCCGATAACATTATCACCAATACCGAGGTGGTACCCGACCTCGAGGATCTCCATGAAGAGAAGTTAGGCTCCAGGAAGCCGACGATATTATCGCCAATCCCGAGGTGGTACCCGACCTCGAGGATCTCGACCAAGAATAAGTTAGGCTCTCATAAACCGACGGCATCATTACAAGTCCCAAGGTGGTACCCGACCTTGAGGACCTCCGCCAAAAGGAAGTTAAGCTCCAAAGAAACAAGCATTTGAACTCCACCCATATGGGCTAGATCACGGGATACCATCTAAATTCAGGTAAAAACCTCGTTTGTGATCTACCTACAACGCGTTAGGGCTATTTTGCGCTAAGTTCAAAGTAGGTTTCTGGGTGGCTGAGGTTCGAACGAACCTCGCTCGAGGACTGCCCTCGAGAGCTCAAAGGCAGATCCGATTATAGGGCTCCCGAGCGAATTTCCCTCGAAGAATATTGCAAGGCCTACAGACTGTTCTCAAAAGTCTGAGGGTTCGAAGTGTTATCCTCATTCAGCCCAAAGTAAGGGTTTCGACGACCCGAGTCTACCGGTCCAATCCGGGTTTTGTCCGAGGAAAGGCAAACTGTTCTGCGGGAAGCCGTACTAAACAACCAAAGGTCAGAGAAATACACTCCCACTTGGGCCCGACATCGACAACGACCACTAGGATCATGCATTCATGGTTTCCGTAAGCACAAATAAAAAGATAACACTAGAAGGCCCCCATTTATAGGGGGTGATCACATGGTCAACAATGTCATCAATACCTTTGGAAGACGGATCGGCGGACGCAATAAATGCATTATTTGAAAATCGAGTAGGCGGCGATACTGCCGCTTTGAAGAATGGGAATCGGCAGCACGTTGAATAGCATTGAAAAGACAAGTCCATGGGATTCCCTGGTTATCCTGAAGGCTTACGTCATAGGTTGATATCATCGGTACGACGACATCATGGGAAATCCGTAGAGTCGGGTATCAAAATCATTTCTTAGCACTCCTCTCTAAGAAACGCGGGGACTATCTGTATACGGTGAAATCAGAGAGTCCAATTTCTCATCACTAAGGCATTCGGAAGATCACCTCGAAGGCTCGAGGCCGCGGAACCACCTCGAAGGCTCGAGGTCGCGGCCGATTATATCTCCTCGACGGTCGACAACGCTTGACCCTAGGGCAGTACTGATTATGGTAATGGGGAATACGGGGAGTTCCCAAGACCCGCGACTATGACTGACACAGTCTAGCAAGCTACTCTAAACCCAAATCAGGGCGTCAGTCAGCCGTCTCGTCCCCATATCTATGTAATTAATGTATTTTGTACTGTGTGGGGATTTCCCTCCTTTATAAAGGGAGTCCTTGTCATTTTGTAAGACTCTATTACTTCAGTTGCTCCACTCAAATATACAAAGAACATTCTCTCTGCTTTCTAACATACTTTATTGTTACTATTGCTTTCATTTATTATCTTCATACCTGTTCGTCATTTATTGCTTATCATTGGCCATAAAGAGCCTTCATTAATTTCGTTATAACTGTTAGTAACGCCTCGATTGCCCTTGATAGCTCACTATCGAGCCACGGAACCGACCTCGAGGTCTCCGTATCGACAGGCTCGAGGCCTCGATTGTTAGCCCTCGATTTGATTATCTCCTTACCTTTAGCTCTCATTTCATCTCTAAACTTCATACACATAGCATCATCTGCTTAACAACTAGCATAACAATCGATCACGTATTTTTAGAGTCCCAACAACAAATATAATTGTTATTACCATTTTCACGGTAAACAAAAACATTGAAATCGATTAATAATATGGAAAAACAAAAGATTTTTCAAAGAAATTACCAGATAAACTTAGGATCATCTCAGATCTACAAGGAACTGAACAGACTTAAGTAGAAGGAGATTAGGGTTTTGAAAAAATGCAACGAGGTGAGGAAAAACCTAGTTAAGAGCCGGAATTTCAAGCCATAAACACAAAGATAATAATACTCACAAACATAGCGATGAACACGAAGCAGGTTCGTCGAAAAAATGAAGAGTCTAGTTCGACTTTGAGTTGAATCTCTTAGAGATTCCTTGAAAACATGAAAAAATCAAACAACCAGTAGAGGTAGGAGGTCGGATAAGGCGGTAAATTACCCAATGATTCCGTATCTGGTTGGGAATCAAAGGGATTGGGGAGGAATTTTGAGTGACGGCGCTCTAGGGTTAGAGAGCGTCTGAGAGAGAAGAGAGGAGGAGAGGATTCAGAGGCGGCGTAATTGGAGAAGTGAGTAGGGATTTGGGTGTTAGGGTAATTAAAAAAGGAAAGAGAGTCTTGGACCGTTGATCTTTTGAGATCAACGGCCAGGATTGATTCCGGGCTGAGGCAGGTTATTTGGAAATTGGGTCATGGGTTACATTTAAGTGGGGTAGGGTAGATTGGGCTAGGGTTTAATTGGGCAGAGGTAGGCTAAAGTCCGAAATTGATTAAGAAAAAGGGGCTATTATTTAAATACCCAATAAACTTAATAAAACAATTTTATAAAATAACATATAAACGATAAAAATATCATTTATGCATAAATTTGATTTAAAATAATTAATTAGTATTATAAAAATATAAAAGGTTATTTTCTTGTGAAATAAGGTAATTATGCACACATGGGCTAGTATTGCAAAGTTATTGTAATTATAACCCTAACATGTATATATGGCTATTCATGAAATAATCCAAGCTTATTAGTAATTATTTATATAGTAAAATGCTAGAATAAATTAATTAAAATCCTTTTAAAAATACATAAAATTATGGAAAAATACTGGTTGATGCTCATGCATTATTTTGAAAGTTTGTGTGCATTTTAAAATATATGAGGGAAAAATTGGGTATCAACGCCACCACAAGAGCAAACTTTTCAGCATATATTTCTTACAAGTGATATTGCTACCAAGGTGTGGAAGTTGTTTTTACAAGCTGCAGGACTGGTGGTGAACTTGGTGCAAATTCATCAGGTTAGTAGAGCATGGTGGAATGCTGATTGTTGTGCTAAACTCAAGCCATTGTTCTACGAAACTCCAGCCATTACCACTTGGGAGCTTTGGAAAAGAAGGAATACAATGAAACATGAAGAGGGTGCAGTATCTTTTCATAGGGTAGTGCATGAGCTAAACAAAACACTACACTATCTTGTAGGGTGGTTTAAATGCAACACTGATGGTGCTTCTAAGGATAATCCTGGACCAAGTTCTTATAGATTTTGTGTGAGGAATGATGCCAGGATATGGTATATGAAAAGGCAGAAGAGATAGGGTGGTCAACCAATATTGTAGCTGAGGCAAAAGCAATTGTTGAAGGACTTTCATATTGTATGGATAGACAGTTTCACCCTCTTACCATTGATACAGACTCATTGGTGATGAAGTGGATTATAGATGGAGAATGGGACGCACCTTGGAGTATAGGAAAGGAAGTAAAGAGGATTAAAGAGATGAAGGACCAGTTCAATGTGATCTTTCAACGTGTGTTAAGGAGGGCAATGCAATAGCAGATTTAGTAGCTAACATTGTGTTTTCTTTTGTAGGTACATTAATATTCCAGTCATTTGCTTAACTGACTATTGCAGGAAGGAAACTAATCAACTTAGACAAGGCTCAAATTCCTAATCTTAGGATTAGAGCTAGAAAAAGAAAAGCCGGAGATTGATGTGTGATAGGATAACTATAATGCCTACTTCTGTGTGCTATTATGTTTATTATTTTCACATAAGGTTGAACTACTATCCAGTGGTATTAGCATGATTTCATGCTCAGCCTGGAAGTGGTTGGACACTGTGTGGAATCACTATTGCAAGCAGGCAGCTCTTTAGGCATTATGTGTTGCTTCAAAGAAAAACACCATATGTGATCATGTGTTTGATTAGTTCTGGTAACAGGGTGGAGTACTTAAACTGCTGGATACTGGATGGTTTTTTGCCTATCTGGTTTGGACACCTTAAGTACTATATGGTTTGTATCATTTCTCATTGGTATTAGCATTCTATAATGCTCATTCTGGGAATGGTGTGACAACATATGGGAAGGAGCTGCTCAATAGCCATAAACACGCAAATATATTCTGTGTATGTCTTTCACAACTAGGTAACAATGGGCTCTTGTTGATGAAGACTATTTCATGCTTCTGTTTGATGAGTCGTGTATCATGCAGCTGGTTCTTAACAAATGTTATGAACCCCTCTGTGTTGTGGTGCAGCAGTGTTGTATTCATTCATGCCGTATCCTTTGGATTGCAAAAATTAGCGTCTGGTGAGAGCTTTGTAGGTGCTACTTTGGAGTTTTTGCAATTGGCGTGTGGATACATATGAATATCACATTGAGATCTTTTGCGTCTGAAATAATTAGCCTACATCTAGTTAAGCTTACTGAAAAAATTAGTATGCTCTTTTCAGCTTATATTTGTTCAACTTGTAAGACTTGAACCCATTTTAGGATTTTATTTATATATACTCCCTCTGTTCCAATTTATGTGAACCTGTTTGACTGGGCACGGAGTTTAACAAAAAATGAAGACTTTTGGAATTTGTGGTCCTAAATAACTCAAAATGGGGTCCACAGTATTTCTGTGGTTATAAAAGCTTCTCACTAGGGTAGAATTGGGAATTTAAGTTAAATTGTTTCCAAATTTAGAAAGGGGTCATTCTTTTTGAAATGGACCAAAAAGGAAATAGGTTCACATAAACTGGAACGGAGGGAGTAGTAGCTACTAGGCACACAACGTAGTAGTATATTTGCCAATAATAAATAAATAAATAGAAAAGATGAGACATATTTGAATTTGACACGAGAAAGTCTTGAATTATGATTTAGAAAAATATACTCTACGCATAAATTCATTTAACTGAAATCTTGTTAGATATTGAATAAAAACAAATATAATTTAAATTCATATGAAGATAACATCAATAATTAAAATTAAAATTTAATATACCATATGAAAATAAAATACATGTATTTCAAAATTGCAACAACCCGAAATATTTTGTATACTTATTAATGTAGAATTAGAGAATTTACATTATTTATAGCTATTGAGTCAAATATTAATTAGTGAACGGAAAATTTATTACATAATATATAAGATAGTATACTAAATAAATAATTAGTGTGCCACATGTTTGTGGATTATAAAGTACTTTGAATCTTATTTAGAGGTGAAAATAAGTGGGACCAAGCCCATACCTCATATTGCCACCAGTTTATACAATCTAGGGTATTATAGTGTGTTACTTCATAAGAAGACAAACAATACAAAAAAAAAAAGGAAAAAAATTGACTACGACAACCTAACTTTACCTTGTCGTGAACAAATTGGATTAGGAAGCACTATCAATCTTAAAAGTTTATATAATTGTTGGTTTCGGCAGTTGTCATGATCCAAAACTCACTATAGGTTCGTGATAGTCCCAACGTCATCGTTAGATAAGCCATCGATGAACTATCATGTTAATTGTTCATTTTATTACTTTTGAAATCATACACTTTATTAACTAAAAAAATTTATGTATTTAAAATCATGGGTACATACATAATTACTAAGACATAAAAATAAAATGTGATAATAATATGCAAATCTGTAAATATCAACTAGAAAACAAGTGCATGAGCTTCTGCTAAAGAGTGCAATAATAATAAAATATTTATCTGGAATGTTAAAGAGACATGATATAGTAAATAAATAATATGGAGACTCTAAGGGCTGCGGTGCATAGCATAGGAAGCAGCTCACCATAAGGTCCCCTCAGCAGTTGCGCCTACGTGCCACGATGACCATCAAATGAACATGTCAGATCCTGCATGTGTAGTGCAGAAGTTTAGCATGAGTACTTAAATCAACACGTACCCAGTAAATATCTAGCACAACTCCGAAGAAGTAGTAACGATGAGTCGTCATCGACACTTACTAGTGGTCCAATAAATAAAATGCAGAATCATAAGCAGACATGAAATACAAGAACATCAATAAGGCAAGAAACAGTAGATAACAAAATATGTTAGCAAAATATCATCAGTTTAAAATCCTCGGGTGCCACATGTTATCTCAACAAATAAGAACCATCAATTAAATATTTGATCTTAGGTCATAGAAGAATATCATGAAATTCCCAAGTTCAGTCAAGAGAGTAGTCTCGTGGATATTCAGACTCCTAACGATTTTACGCACGAGTTATGTCGAGGTCGTTCAGCCCGATCCATATGGTCGTGTACATACACTGCCGAGGTCGTACGACCGATCCATGAATTCATTTCATAATATATATAAATATTGCCGAGGCGTTCGGCCCGATCCATAGGTATAGGGAAACTCTTTCGGATTTTGTGAATTGTCTATTTATTAATAACTTCAAAGTAAGCCCACAAAAGAATATAAATTCCCACCAATGATTAATAATCGGCCAAATCTCTAGGTAATGAAGCTCGATTTAATATAATGTTTAACCAAATTCATACTCATTAATTCAAGCAATTTAAACTAGCAAATTGAGTTCAAATAGTGCAAGTAATAGCATAACAAATGCCTACGTATACCCAGACATAAGATGAATCAAGCTACGTACGGACTAAGGGTGGCATGTGGGACAGTTAAGCCCGGGACCGGCCCAGGCCCGCGAGCCCAAATAGGTAGTGGGCCTAAACGGGCCTAACCGGATAGGACCGGGTGGGGGTGGGCTTCCAGGTGGGTATGTCTCTTTACATAGGCCCGCAAGACCGGGACCATTTGGGACCGAAACCGGCTGGTAAGTGGGCCGGTTCAACCGGTCCTAAATGGTCCTAAGTGGGCCTAAACGGGCCCAACGGCTATTTTTCAAAAAAAAAAATATTTCTGCCAAAATGGCCAATTTTAGCCGTTAGTGCATTTAAAAAATGGTCGTTTCTAGCCGTTGGCTATTTATAAATTAGCCATTTAACCCCCCNNNNAAACATTATTTTAACCCCAAAATTTTTATAATTACACTTTTTCCCTATTTTCAACTATAAAAACCCCTTCATTATTTTATTTTTCTCACAAAATCATCAATTTCTCTCTAATTTTCTTCTATAATTGCTTACTTTATTGTTTCAATTTGTGTGAAAAATTGTGAAGTTGGTGAATTGAAGTATTCAAGTCTTCAACGATAATTAATTTTCAACAAGTTGTTCGTCAATTCGGTAAACTCCTTCCAACTCTTAAGTTTTAATATTATAGTTTTGTTTTGTTTTATTTACTTTTTTGTATTGTTTGATTAATTAAGATGGATTTTTTGTTAAAAAATATTTAGTAAAAATAAGGAAAAATTCAAGAGTGGTGAATCTAGTTGGCCAATCTATTCCTCCTCCAATTCCCCAGGCTGCCCTACCCAAACCCCATACCCGCCCTCCACCTGCTCCTATTTTCAATAGTGATAATACTTTATTACAATTTACTGAGAGTCAATATTTTCATAATGTTGGAGGTGGTGAACACTTAGACCGTTAATATATGATTGTTTGTTATGGTAATCCAACTATTAATGAAGATAATGAGGAGGAAATAGATTTTGACGAAATACAATCGGATGACGATACACCTACTAGTCCTGTTGCTGAAGTTAAACCAACTAATAATAATCCAAATGATGCCCCGTCTGACCCCCTGTTAGTACCCCTACTTTTTCTAGACAACCTTCTAAACAGGCCGAAACATCTCTTGTTTGGCCATTTTTTATTCAAATAAGAGAAAAAATAGGGCTAATGTTAATACCCAATTTTTCCCTCATATATTTTAAGTATGCATATATATATCTTCAAAGTGGTGTACATACATTATTATTAGATTTACAAACATGCCCAAGTATTTCTATAATTTTTTTATAATTTTAAAGGTTTTAAATCGATTTATTCCTGCATTTTTATTATACATATAACCAATAACTATCCCCCGTATCAGTGTTATGATGATTTAATCCTCCAAATTTATCATTCATGCCCATATAATGCTTAAATATTTTAATTGTATTTTTTATAATTATATTTGTATTTTAAGGCTAGAATTGCACATTTTGCAATAATAGCCCATATATATGCATAATTACATAATCTATATAAAAAATAACTTTTTATATTTTTATAATATTAAGTAATTATTTTAAATTATTTCCATGCACAAATGATATTTTTTATCATTTATTAATAATTTTTATAAATAATTTTAGTAATTTACATAGGTATTTAAAACATAGCCCCTTTCCTAATTAAAATTCGGACCCAAACCACCCCAATTTACCTAGCCCAATTACCCTTGGCCCAAACCCATTAACCCAATCCCCATACCCATTTAAATACCCGACCCAGAACCCTTTAAATCAGGACCGTTGATCTCTAAGATCAACGGTCCACAATACACCAACCCTTTTAATTATATCCTACCAGAAACCCTACCCCATTCCCTCTAAACCTGCCGCCCTTAAACTCTCTCAACGCCCTCTCCGTCTCTTACAAACCCTAGCGCCGTCACCCCCAAATCTCTCCTATTCCGGCTCAAACATGGAATCAATCCATGATTTACTTACCTATTTTGTGTTACTCTATCATTATATGTTCGTCTTTGATATTACTTAGATTCTTGCCCTATTTTTGGCCAGAACAACCTCAATAACGGGTAGATTCAACCTGATTCTATGAAGATCTGGACGATCTTCCGTCAATATACATGTTTTATTGAATGATTCTTGCATCTTTGGTCCGATTCAAAGTATTTGTCTCAACTAGGGTTTGAGACCTTTCCTTGTTCTTTACTGATCTCTGATTGATACTCTTTCCTTTCTCGTATTTGACTAATATTTTCCTTATTTCTGTTTAATCTAACGTGTTTCATTTACTTTTACCTTATTTTTCCCTAATTTAGGATTTCAGATCTTTTTCTTATTCGATTCTGTGTTTCCTTTTGAATAATCTCCCATCTATGTTCGTTTTATGCAAATATGTGGTTATTTTCTTTATTTTCTGCCGATTTTATGGTTTACCTAAATTTAGGGTTTCAAAACCCTTTTACTTGAACCAAATCTGGTTCAATCCTACTCTTCTTTTGAATAATCCCTGTCTACGTCCATTTTTGTGCTAGTACGTGATTCTTTGCCATTATTCTACGCTGATTTTGGGTTTTACCTAAATTAGGGTTTCAGACCCTTTACTTGAACCAAATATGATATTCCTAATGTGATTCTTTACCTTTTCCCTACTGATTTTGTGTATCCTCACCTAAAATTTAGGGTTCAATTTTACTGATTTAAACGCTTACCTTTCTAGTGTTTGACTAATTGGTTTTCCATGTTTATTTGTTTAATTCCTACATTATTTAAACTTTTTCCCCTTTCCCCTTTAGAACACTAACAAGACGTGAACTCTCATATTCTCACTACTAAAACTAAGCTCTCTCTCTTGCTCTTGTTCTGATTTCTGCACTAAGTGGCTATTGTTTGGCCGGCTGAAAGCCAAGGCCAAATTACTCTGAAATTTAACCATTACTGCACCAATACTTGGTTTCTTCTTAACCGGTATGTCCTAACTTTTGCAATTTCCTTTCTATGCTTTGTGTGATTAGCATGTTTCAAGGCCCTCAGTTCACTTCCCATTTCTGGAGAGCTGTTCAGAGTGAGTTGGGGACTCGCGTGGAGCATAGCACGTCATTCCATCCTCAGACCGACGGACAGTCGGAGCGGACAGTTCAGATTTTAGAGGATATGCTTAGAGCATGTGTGATTGACTTTGGAGGGCAGTGGGATCAGTTCTTACCCTTGGCGGAGTTCGCATATAATAACAGCTATCAGTCCAGCATAGAGATGGCCCCGTATGAGGCATTATATGGTCGGCGTTGTCGTTCTCCGATCGGGTGGTTTGAGCCTGGTGAGGCTAAGTTGCTTGGTACAGATTTGGTTCAGGATGCCTTGGATAAGGTAAAGTTGATTCAGGAGAGGCTCCGCACAGCTCAGTCCAGGCAGAAGAGTTACACGGATCAGAAGGCGCGCGATGTATCATTTATTATTGGCGAGAAGGTTCTCTTGAAGGTTTCGCCCGTGAAGGGCATTATGAGGTTCGGAAAGAAGGGCAAGTTGAGCCCAAGGTTTATTGGCCCCTTCGAGGTGTTGAGGCGAGTTGGAGAGGTTGCCTATGAGCTTGCCTTGCCTCCCAGTTTATCTGGAGTTCATCCAGTCTTCCATGTATCGATGCTCCGGAAGTATCATGCCGAATATTCACATGTGTTGGATTTCAGTACCATTCGGTTAGATGAGAGCTTGGGCTAAGAGGAGGAGCCAGTTGCCATTGTGGATAGACAGGATCTCCAGTTGAGGTCCAAGAGGATTTCTGCGGTAAGAGTCCAGTGGAGGGGCCAACCGGTCGAGGAGGCGACCTGGGAGTCCGAGGAGGACATGCGGAGCCGATATCCCCACTTGTTCAGCAGTCCAGGTACTTTTCTATGTCCGTTCGAGGACGAACGTTTGTTTAAGAGGTGGAGAATGTAACGACCCGACTGGTCGTTTTGCAATTTCGAACCCCGTTCCCTTAAATAATACTTTCCTCACTTGCTTTAGCTAATTTATGACTTGCCGGGACGGGTGGTTCGGAAGTTAGAAGAGTTTTGAGCAAGAATAAGCCTAGTTACTTCTTTAAGTTTCTTTAAAAAGGCCAAGTTTGACTTCGGTCAACATTTTGGGGAAACGGACCCGGAATCGTGATTTGACAATTTCTGAGGGTCCGTGGGGAAATATGGGACCTGGGCGTATGCCCGGAATTGAATTCCGAGGTCCCTAGCCCGAGTAATGAATTTTTATATGAAATTGTTAAGTTTAAGTTTCTAAGATTTAAATAAACTAAGAAATTATTGTTTTCCTAGGTATTGGGTTCGAATTTCGATTCCAAAACTTGGTACAAGTCCGAAATATCAGTTAAGACTCGTTAGGAGTGGTTTAAGGGCGTTTTGACCCGTCGGGTAAAATTCGGTGTCAATCCGAGTGGTTTAAGGGCGTTTTGACCCGTTAGGAGGAAATTTAGAACTTGAAGGTTCAATGATTTGAGTCATTTGGTTTTGGTGTTGATTCCCTGATTTAGCGTTGTTTTAAGCATTTCGAGGGCTCGAGTAGGTCCGTCTCGCGATTTCAGACTTGTCGGTATGTTCGGGCGGGGCCCGGGAGCCCCGAGCGTCAAATGGTCGAGGTTCGAGTGAAGTTGAAAACTTAGGAAAAACCTTATCTGCTGCTTCTGTCATAACCGCTTCTGCGGCTCTTGGACCGCAGAAGCGGTCGTTTTATCGCAGAAGCGGAAGGGGCCAGGCCTAGGGGAAACCGAAGGAGCGGACCCCTGACCGCTGAAGGGGTCCATCCGCTCAGGCCCAGAACCGCAGAAGCGGTAAATCGGA
>NW_017675685.1:37516-61849 GCF_001879085.1 Nicotiana attenuata
TCCGTGGGGAAATATGGGACCTGGGCGTATGCCCGGAATTGAATTCCGAGGTCCCTAGCCCGAGTAATGAATTTTTATATGAAATTGTTAAGTTTAAGTTTCTAAGATTTAAATAAACTAAGAAATTATTGTTTTCCTAGGTATTGGGTTCGAATTTCGATTCCAAAACTTGGTACAAGTCCGAAATATCAGTTAAGACTCGTTAGGAGTGGTTTAAGGGCGTTTTGACCCGTCGGGTAAAATTCGGTGTCAATCCGAGTGGTTTAAGGGCGTTTTGACCCGTTAGGAGGAAATTTAGAACTTGAAGGTTCAATGATTTGAGTCATTTGGTTTTGGTGTTGATTCCCTGATTTAGCGTTGTTTTAAGCATTTCGAGGGCTCGAGTAGGTCCGTCTCGCGATTTCAGACTTGTCGGTATGTTCGGGCGGGGCCCGGGAGCCCCGAGCGTCAAATGGTCGAGGTTCGAGTGAAGTTGAAAACTTAGGAAAAACCTTATCTGCTGCTTCTGTCATAACCGCTTCTGCGGCTCTTGGACCGCAGAAGCGAGACCGCAGAAGCGGTCGTTTTATCGCAGAAGCGGAAGGGGCCAGGCCCAGGGAAAATCCGCAGGAGCGGACCCCTGACCGCAGAAGCGGTCCATCCGCCCAGGCCCAGAACCGCAGAAGCGGTGGGCTTTCCGCTTAAGCGGCCTCGCAGAAGCGAGGTTATGACCGCAGAAGCGGCCCAGGCCCCCTTGCCCATTTCCGCAAAAGCGGCTCATGTCCGCAGAAGCGGAACCCGCAGAAGCGGGATTCCTTCCGCAGAAGCGGAAATCACTGGGGGCAGAAGGGTTCATTAATACGAACCCAAACTCATTTCTTCCACATTACTCTCAACACTTAGGCGATTTTGGTGATTCCAAAGAGGAGGTTTCAACATAACATTGCAAGGTAAGTAATCCCTACTCATTTTTAGTTCAAATACATAAACATTAGGTAGATTTAACACTACAACTTAGGTAAAATCAAGGGATTCGAGCTAGACCTAGGGTTTAACGAAAACTAAGGTTTTATCACATAATATGCCATGTAGTGAACTAGAAATCATATATTTGTGATCCTTAGGTGATAGAGAACAACTTCCTTCGAAGAATCTCGGAATCCGAGCACGTGGGCCCGGGGTCGGAATTTAGGAAACTTGTGTTAATGGTTAGGAAATTGCTTAAATAGCTAGAATTTAACCTTGTAAGCCTTTATTTACTAGTTCTTACTTCGTTTGATTAGTTTGGGATTGTCCGGCTTCGAATTAAGGACTTGGGCTCGTTCTTGGACATTGGGAGTGCACTTTGGAGCGAGGTGAGTCTCCTTTCTAACCTTGTAAGAGGGAATTGTCCCCATAGAATTTTAAATGAGTAATTGTTGCTAAATGCGGGGGCTACGTACGTACTAGGTGACGAGAGTCCGTGCATAGCTACTATATGATAATTGTTCGGGTAGTTTAGGACCCACGTCATGTCTAATTGGGGAATATCTCTTATTTTAAATTGCCAATATGATCATTTTGATTTGCTAGAGACTTGAGGAAATGAAAGGTGAACGTATGAGTTTGTTGAGCCTTGGTAGGAATTCCCTTGTATGTAATTGAGCCTTATGTGCTTTTCTTGATATTTTCTTGATGATTATGGATCGGGACGATCGCCTAGGTGATAATAGATGCATCTATGGTTCGTGCCGCTCGACCCTCGGCAGTGCACAATTTATTTTCTGTTGGAGCGGGCCGTCGACCTCGGCATGATTGTGTATGATTTATATGCTTACATTTAGATATGACATGATCACTATTTGATGTGAAAAAGGGAAAACTGGTAATTTAATTATGAAAAGAACATGAATATGACTCTTCTATTAAACGTGTGTTATTGGAAATTCTTCATGTTGTATATCTCACTTTATTATTATATTATCTTGACCTTAGTAAGTATCAAGTCGACCTCTCGTCTCTACTTCTTCGAGATTAGACGGGATACTTACTGAGTACATGTGGTTTTTGTACTCATGCTACACTTCTGTACTTAATTGTACAGGATTTGAGGCAGGTGGATCTGGACATCATCCCGGTGCGCATCAGTGAGCATGCTTGGGGACTTCTACTGTGAGCTGGTTCTCTTTCATGCCGATCCGCAGCCGAAGAAGTCCTTTCTTGTACTTTTTGTTTCTGTCTATTCTGATTCAGACAATAGGATAGTGTTTCATTCTTTTTGTGTATATTCTACTGGTCGCCCGTAGCTTGTGACACCAGGTCCTGGCACACACTGTAGTAGACATTCATTTTGGGGGTTGTATCGCTATTTTAGCACTTTATGATCTTTACTAGTTTAATCTTTAAATTTGAAAATTCTAGTATCACTGTCTTTGGCTAAAGTAAAATGAGAACTTAATCACACTTTCGCATTCGGCTGGCCTGACCGTGGTGTTAGGCGCCATCATGACCTATTATGGAAAATGGGTCGTGACAACATGGTATCAGAGCACTAGGTTCACGTAGGTCTCACAAGTTACGGGCAAACCTAATAGAGTCTTGTAGATCGGTACGGAGACGTCTGTATTTATCTTCGAGGGGCTATAGGGTGTTAGGAAAGACTACTCTTTATTCATTCTCCATCGTGCAGTGGTCAGTGTTCGAAGTTTCCTCTTCTATTCTCTCGCAGATGGTGAGGACTCGTACCGCCGACGTTCCGGACCCGGGAGGAGCTGCTCCCCCCGTTGCTAGAGGCCGAGGTAGAGGCCGGGGAGGGCACCGGCCCGTGGTAGGGGACGAGGGCGTCCCAGAGCTATTCCAGATGCACCACCAGCAGACCCTGCGAGGGATCCCATTATTGAGGAGCAGGGCGAGGCGCCCGCAGCTGTGCCTACTCCGGTGGATTTCATGACTGCGCCGGGATTTCAGGAGGTCATGGGCCGTATGCTTCGGTTCATGGACACTATGACTCAGGCTGGTTTATTTCCAACAGATCTAGCTACCTCACAGGCAGGAGGGGGAGCACAGACCCCTACCGCACAAGCTCCAGGTCATACAGCTGCAGTTTATCATACTCCGAGTGCACTACCCGCAGAGGGGGTCCAGCCAGTTGCTGCAGCGGCACCCCAGCCCAGGCCAGCTGTGGACGGCGATCCGCAGAAGTTATTAGAAAGATGGACTAGGTTACACCCTCCAGTCTTCGGGGGCGAGCGTCATGAGGATGCCCAGGATTTTATTGACAGGTGCAGGGATAGACTGCACAACATGAGGATCTTGGAGTCACATGGAGTCGACTTTACTACTTTTCAGCTGGAGGGCAGGGCCCGTAGATGGTGGCAGTCTTACTTGCTTAGCAGGCCAGCAGGCGCTCCTCCCCTCACTTGGGGTTAGTTCACTCAGTTGTTCCTTGATCGCTACATTCCACCCTCTGAGAGGGAAGAGCTACGTCACCAGTTTGAGTATCTGGAGCAGGGTCAAGTCAGTGACCGACTATGAGGCGAGGTTCTCTGAGTTGTCTCGCCATGCACTCATGATACTTCCCATAGAGGCAGAGAGAGTACGGAGGTTTGTTGCGGGGTTACATCCCACTATCCGGTCGGGTATGGCTCGTGAGGTAGAGATGGGCATTGGATATCAGCTAGTACTTGAGATTGCCCGCCGAATTGAGGGCTACCGTTTGAGGGTTAGAGAGCAGATGCAGCAGGACAAGAGGGCCAGATTCTCAGGAGAGTTCAGAGGTACCCCAGTCAGGGGCAGAGGTCATTTTGGGAGGGGTCAGCCTAGCAGGCCCCCAGCTCCAGCACCACCACCGGCTCGAGGTGCTCCAGCGCGCTCCTATTTCAGCGCCATGCCAGAGAGTTCTTATCGCCCGCCAGCTATTCAAGGTTCATCCAGTGGGTATTCAGGTCCTCCTGAGTCTTCCGGCCCTTATTTCAGTGCTATGCCGGAGAGTTCTTACCGCTCGCCGGTCACTCAGGCTTCTTCTAGTGGGCCTTCTGGTATTCAGGGTCAGCCATCCGGACAGTAGGCCACCGTGCCACGCTGTTTTGAGTGCGGGGACACAGGCCACATGAGGAGATACTGCCCCAGGCTTAGGGGCAAGGCAGTACAGTAGGGGCAGCAGCCCATGACTCCAGCACCAGCGGTCCAGCCGCCTGGAGGTGGAGAGCAGACTGGTAGAGGTCGTTCCAGGGGTAGAGGCCAGACATGGAGAGGTCAGCCAGCTACTACTCAGTTAGTTGGAGGCCAGACAGCCGGTGCTCCAGCTAGATTCTATGCTCTCCCAGCCAGGCCAGATGCATTGGCCTCAGATGCCGTCATCACAGGTATTATTTCCGTCAGCGGTAGAGATGCATCGGTATTATTTGATCCAGGGTCTACTTATTCATATGTATCATCTCTGTTTGGTCGTTTCCTGGCTATTTCTCCTGAGCCTTTGGGTGTTCCTGTTCATGTGTCCACTCCTGTGGGCGATTCTGTGGTTGTGAACCGGGTCTACCGATCTTGTGTGGTTACTTTCTGTGGTCTTGAGACTAGAGCAGATCTCCTGTTGCTCGATATGATCGATTTTGAGGTTATTCTGGGCATGGATTGGTTATCTCCATATCACGCCGTTCTAGATTGCCATGCCAAGACTGTTTCTCTAGCGATGCCAGGATTGTCGAGATTGGAGTGGAGGGGTTCCACTGTGGATACACCTAGCAGGGTCATTTCCTTCCTGAAGGCTCAACACATGGTTGAGAAGGGGTGTTTGGCCTACTTAGCTTATGTTCGAGACACCACCGCAGAGTCTCCGATGATTGATTCAGTGCCAGTAGTCCGAGAGTTCGCCGATGTTTTTCTTTCTGATCTTCCTGGCATGCCTCCGGATCGTGATATTGATTTCTGTATTGATTTGGCTCCAGGCACTCAGCCTATATCTATCCCGCCGTACCGTATGGCTCCTAGGGAGCTGAAGGAGCAGTTGCAGGAGTTGCTAGCAAAGGGGTTTGTTAGGCCCAGTGTATCGCCTTGGGGTGCACCAATGCTATTTGTAAAGAAGAAGGATGGGACTATGCGGATGTGCATTGATTACCGCCAGTTGAACAAAGTCACCATCAAGAACAAGTATCCATTGCCCCGTATTGATGATTTGTTTGACCAGCTGCAGGGTGCTAGGGTGTTCTCTAAAATTGACCTGAGGTCAGGGTATCATCAGCTGAAGATTCGGGATTCAGATGTCCCGAAGACCGCATTCAGGACTAGATATGGCCACTATGAGTTCCTAGTGATGTCATTTGGCTTGACTAATGCTCCAGCGGCATTTATGGACGTGATGAACAGGGTGTTCAGGCCCTATATTGATTCCTTTGTTATCGTCTTCATTGACGACATCTTGATATACTCGCATAGCCTGGGGGAGCACGAGCAGCATTTAAGAGTAGTGCTTCAGACCTTGCGAGAGCAGAAGCTTTATGCTAAGTTCTCCAAGTGCGAGTTTTGGCTAGAGTCAGTAGCATTCTTGGGGCATGTAGTGTCAGGAGAGGGTATTAAAGTGGACCCCAAGAAGATTGAGGCAGTTCAGAGTTGGCCACGTCTTACTTCAGTGACCGAGATCAGGAGTTTCTTGGGGTTAGCAGGTTATTACCGGCGATTTGTGCAAGGCTTCTCATCTATTGCATCACCTCTGACCAGATTGACCCAAAAGGTTGCTCCATTCTGTTGGTCTGACAATTGTGAGGAGAGCTTCCAGAAGCTCAAGACAGCCTTGACCACGGCACCAGTTCTTGTATTGCCTTCCGATTCAGGGATGTATACAGTGTATTGCGACGCTTCTCGCGTTGGCTTGGGATGCGTATTGATGCAGGAGGGGCGAGTTATTGCATATGCTTCACGTCATCTGAAGGTTCGTGAGAAAAATTACCCTGTGCACGATCTAGAGTTGGAGGCGATTGTCCATGCTCTCAAGATATGGAGGCATTATTTGTATGGTGTGTCATGTGAGGTTTACACCGACCATCGCAGCTTGCAGCATTTGTTCAAGCAGAGAGATCTTAATTTGAGGTAGCGCCGGTGGCTTGAGTTACTAAAGGATTATGACATTACCATTCTTTATCATCCAGGTAAGGCGAATGTGGTCGCGGATGCCTTGAGCAGAAAGGCGGAGAGTATGGGTAGCTTGGCGTTCATTCCTGCCGAGATGAGACCATTAGCTTTGGACATCCAATCTTTAGCTAACAGACTTGTGAGGTTGGACATTTCGGAGCCCAGCCGAGTTATAGCATGAGTGGTTGCTCAGTCTTCGTTATTGGGGCAGATTAAGGCCCGACAGTTCGATGATCCACATTTGGCGGTCCTCAGAGAGACGCTACTTCAGGGAGGTGCCAAGGAGATCTCTATTGGCGTGGATGGTGTGTTACGGCTACAGGTCCGTGTATGTGTTCCTAATATTGATGGTTTGAGAGAGAGGATTCTAGAGGAGGCCCACAGTTCGAGGTATTCCATTCATCCGGGTGCCACGAAGATGTATCGTGACTTGAGGCAGCACTACTGGTGGCGGAGGATGAAGAAGGACATAGTGGAGTATGTTGCTAGATGTTTGAATTGCCAGCAGGTCAAATATGAGCACCAGAGGCCAGGTGGCCTACTTCAGCAAATGCCCATTCCGGAATGGAAGTGGGAGCGCATTACCATAGATTTCGTGGTTGGGTTGCCGTGGACTCAGCGGAAGGTTGATTCAGTGTGGGTTATTGTGGATAGGTTGACCAAGTCGGCCCACTTCATTCCGGTGGCGACTACCTATACGGCGGAGAGATATGCTCAGATTTACATTCGGGAGATAGTCAGGTTGCACGGTGTGCCGGTTTCCATCATATCGGACAGAGGCCCTCAGTTCACTTCCCATTTCTGGAGAGCTGTTCAGAGTGAGTTGGGGACGCGCGTAGAGCTCAGTACGGCATTCCATCCTCAGACCGACGGGCAGTCGGAGCGGACTGTTCAGATTTTAGAGGATATGCTTAGAGCATGTGTGATCGACTTTGGGGGGCACTGGGATCAGTTCTTGCCCTTGGCGGAGTTTGCATACAATAATAGCTATCAGTCTAGCATAGAGATGGCCCCGTATGAGGCATTGTATGGTCGGCGTTGTCATTCTCCTATTGGGTGGTTTGAGCCCGGTGAGGCTAAGTTACTCGGCACAGATTTGGTACAGGATGCCTTGGATAAGGTGAAGTTGATTCAGGAGAGGCTCCGCACAGCTCAGTCCAGGCAGAAGAGTTACGCGGATCAGAAGGCACGTGATGTATCATTCACGATTGGCGAGAAGGTTCTCTTGAAAGTCTCGCCAATGAAGGGCATTATGAGGTTTGGGAAGAAGGGCAAGCTAAGCCCAAGGTTCATTGGCCTCTTTTAGGTGTTGAGGCGAGTTGAAGAGGTTGCCTATGAGCTTGCTTTACCTCCCAGTTTATCAGGAGTTCATCCAGTCTTCCATGTATCGATGCTTCGGAAGTATCATGCCGACCATTCACATGTGTTGGATTTCAGTACCATTCAGTTAGATGAGAGCTTGGGCTACGAGGAGGAGCCAGTTGCCATTGTTGATACAGGATTGCCAGTTGAGGTCCAAGAGGATTTCTGCGGTAAGAGTCCAGTGGAGGGGCCAACCGGTCGAGGAGGCGACCTGGGAATCCGAGGAGGACATGCGGAGCAGATATCCCCACTTATTCAGCAGTCCAGGTACTTTTCTATGTCCGTTCGAGGACGAACGTTTGTTTAAGAGGTGGAGAATGTAACGACCCGACCGGTCGTTTTGCATTTTTGAACCCCGTTCCTTTAAATAAGACTTCCCGCGCTTGCTTTAGCTAATTTATGACTTGCGGGGACGGGTGGTTCGGAATTTAGAAGAGTTTTTGAGCAAGAATAAGTCTAGTTGCTTCTTTAAGTTTCTTTAAAAAGGCCAAGTTTGACTTCGGTCAACATTTTGGGGAAACGGACCCGGAATGGTGATTTGACAATTTCTGAGGGTCCGCGGGAAAATATGGGACCTGGGCGTATGCCCGGAATCGAATTCCGAGGTCCCTAGCCCGAGTAATGAATTTTTTGTGTGAAATTGATAAGTTAAAGTTTCAAAGGTTTAAATAAACTAAGAAATCATTGTTTTCCTAGGTATCGGGTTCGGATTTCAATTTCGAAACTTGGTACAAGTCCGAAATATCAGTTAAGACTTACCCGTAAAATTTGGTGTCAATCCGAGTAGTTTAAGGGCGTTTTGACCCGTTGGAGGAGAATTGAGAGCTTGAAGTTCAATGATTTGATTCATTTGGTTTTGGGGTTGATTCCTCGATTTAGCGATGTTTTGAGTGTTTCGAGGGTTCGAGTAGGACGGCCTCGTGATTTCAGGCTTGTCGGTATGTTCGGGCGGGGCTCGGGAGCCTCGAGCATCAAATGGTCGAGGTTCGAGTGAAGTTGAAAAACTTAGGAAAAATTTCATCTGCTGCTTCTGTCATAACCGCTTCTGCGGCTCCTGGACCGCAGAAGAGGGACCGCAGGAGCGGTCGTTTTACCGCAGGAGCGGAAGGGGGCAAGCCCAGGGGAAACCGCAGAAGCGGACCCCTGACCGCAGAAGCGGTCCATCTACCCCAGGCCCAGTACCGCAGAAGCGGTGGGCTCTCCGCTTAAGCGGACTCGCAGAAGCGAGTTTGAGACCGCAGAAGCAGCCCAGGCCTCCTTGGCCTTTTTCCGCAAAAGCGGCCCACTTCCGCAGAAGTGGAAATTATTGGGGACAGAATCTCATTTAATACGAGCTTAAGCTCATTTCTTCCCTATCTCTCTCAACTCTTAGGCGATTTTGGTGATTCAAAAGGGGAGGTTTCAACATAGCATTTCGAGGTAAGTAATCCCCACTCATTTTTAGTTCAAATACATAAACATTAGGTAGATTTAACACCAAGAATTGGGTAGAATCAAGGGATTTGAGCTAGACCTAGGGTTTAATGAGAACTAAAGTTTTAACACATAATTGGCCATGTAATGAACTAGAAATCATATATTTGTGATCCTTAGGTGATAGAGAACAACTTCCTTCGAAAAATCTCGGAATCCGGGCACGTGGGCCCGGGGTCGGAATTTAGGAAACTTGTGTTAATGGTTAGAAAATTGCCTAAATAGTTAGAGTTCGACCTTGTAAGCCTTTATTTACTAGTTCTTACTTCGTTTGATTAGTTTGGGATTGTTCGGCTTCGAATTAAGGACTTGGGCTCGTTCTTGGACGTTGGAAGTGCACTTTGGAGCGAGGTGAGTCTCCTTTCTAACCTCGTAAGAGGGAATTGTCCCCATAGAATTTTAAATGAGTAATTGTTGCTAAATGCGGGGGCTACGTACGTACTAGGTGACGAGAGTCTGTGCGTAGCCATTATATGATAATTGTTCGGGTAGTTTAGGAACCACGTCATGTCTAATTGGGGAATATCTCTTATTTTAAATTGCCAATATGATCATCTTGACTTGCTAGAGACTTGAGGAAAAGAAAGGTGAACGCATGAGTTTGTTGAGCCTCGGTAGGAATTCCCTTGTATGTAATTGAGCCTTATGTGCTTTTCTTGATATTTCCTTGATGATTATGGATCGGGCCGATCGCCTCGGTGATAATAGATGCATCTATGGTTCGTGCCGCTCGACCCTCGGCAGTGCACAATTTATTTTCTGTTGGAGCGGGCTGTCGACCTCGGCATGATTGTGATGCTTGCATTTAGATATGACATGATCACTTGTTTAATATGAAAAAGGGAAAACTGGTAGTTTAATTATGTCAAGAACAGGAATATGACTCTTCTCTTAAACTTGTATTATTGGAAATTCTTCATGTTGTATATCTCACTTTATTATTATACTATCTTGACCTTAGTAAGTATCAAGTCGACCTCTCGTCTCTACTTCTTCGAGATTAGACGGGATACTTACTGAGTACATGTGGTTTATGTACTCATACTACGGTTCTTTACTTAAATGTACAGGATTTAAGGCAGGTGGATCTGGACATCATCCTGGTGCGCATCAGTGAGCACGCTCGGGGACTTCTACGGTGAGCTGCTTTCCCTTTCATGCCGATCCGCAGCCGAAGAAGTCCTTTCTTGTATTTTTTTTTGTTGTTTCTGTCTATTCTAATTCAGACAGTAGGATGGTGTATTATTCTTTTGTGTATTTTCTACTAGTCGCCCGTAGCTTGTGACACCAGGTTCTGGCACACACAGTAGTAGACATTTATTTTGGGGGTTGTATCGCTATTTTTAGCACTTTTATGATTCTTTACTGGTCTTATTTTTAAATTCGAAAATCTAGTATAACTGTCTTCGGCTAAAGTAAAATGAGAAGTTAATCGCATTTCGCATCGGCTGGCCTGACAACGGTGTTAGGCGCCATCATGACCTATTATGGAAAACGGGTCATGACAGTCACTTCCCTAGTGCCTCTTTACCAATTTAGAAAACCCTACAAAAATATCTACTTAGCTTAATTTTGTGCATCATTAGTATTAAATTAGAAGTAACAAACAAACAAGAGTGATTGGAAGTGCAATCAAGAACACTACACATTGCTAGGTTAGATAGGAATCTAACTCCAAACATTATATTAGCTCCATGTGGATTCGATCCTGACCTTCTCGGGTAAAAGCTGCATCGACCGCTCTTGCCACTCTATAGTGGTGTAGGGTTGGACCCGATCAAGGCCATATATATATATATATATATATATATATATATATATATATATATATATATATATATTAAAATAGTTATGTGAAGTGAAAAAGTCTGATTGTTTTATTTAACAAATAAATCGATGAAGGATTTGCAACTGCTTTGATTCCTGCCAAGCAAATTGCATTTGAAATTAATATCGAACCCGAATTTCATAAGAAACATGTAATATATGGGAAGAAATAATGTTAATAGTGAAATCTCAAAATTTTTCGACGAGTCATTTAGAGTTGATTACTTTTTATACATATTCCCTGTGGTCCATAATAAATGACTTTTAACCTATGTTGTGCCCCTTAAGAAAATAATATCTCCTAGATCAAAAATATATTTTGATTGAATTATCCTAAATTAAAATTTATATGTTGTTAACTTGACACATTGAGATATGTAAATAAGGGCAAAATTTGGAAAAATAAAGTTAGTTCTTTCTCGATTATATAAAAGGACACTTATTTTGGACCAAAATAAAAGCCAAAAAAGTCACTTATTATGGACCGAAGAGAGTTGTAGATGAAGTTATTTTTTCACTTTAAAATAGATTTAAACAATTAGAGGCATATGAAAATATTTTTGATTTTTTATTTAGCGGTAAAAACTAAGATCACTAAATGATGGAAATTTGAAAAAATATTGCCTTCATCTTGAATGCTCGTTAAATCATAATAATCAACCCGATATTGATAGTTTAGATTTATTTTCTGAGTTAAAAATATTAAGGAAAATATTATAATTAGCGATAATAATTTAATTGATATACTCAATCAAATAAAAAGATTTGATTAATTTCCAAATGCATATATTACTTATAGAATAATGCTAGTAACTCCTATTACCGTTGCTTCATTAGAAAAAGTGTTTCAAAATTAAATTTGATAAAACCTTACCTAAGATCAACAATGTCTCAAAGATATTAAACGAATTAGCTATATCGTCAATTGAGAAGACTAAATAGGAGAAATTGATTATAAAAAAATTACTAATAACTTTTCATCTAAGAAAAATAGAAAAATAGACTTCAAATATGGAACGACCCGACCGGTCGTTTTGATCTCTAGCGCGTCGTTCAGCGGTTTGAAGCCTTGAGTAGATTCACTTCAGGTCTTATGACTTGTACGCGTGGTCGTAATTGAATTCCCGGAAGTTCGGAGTTGATTCGGAGAGAGAATTCTCATTTCGGAAGTTTTAAGTTGAAAGAGTTGGATAAGATTGGATTTTTGAGTAAAAGACCTCAGAATTGGGATTCGAAGGTTCCAGCAGTTTCGTATAATGATTTCGGACTTGGGCAAATGTCTGGATCGGGTTTTGGAAGACCCGGGAACGTTTCGGCACCTAATGTGGAAGTTAGCATTTTGGAGGAATTTCATAAGTTTGGGTTGAAGTGCATTTCAATGTTATCAATGTCTGTTTGGGATTCTGAGTCTGGGAATAGCTCCCTGTCGACGCCCCATGTGGGAATTGGGTTTTTCGAATTGAAGAGTCGCCACCTAATGATTAAGTGCATTAGGACACTGAGGGTTTTTGAGTTTGAAAACTAGAGTTCGGGTAAGGGCTAGAAATTATCTCGAGGGGAAGGTGTTAGGCACCCCTCAAGATCCACTAGTGTGGTTCCCGGCCATGCTATGTTGTGACTTTAAAGCAAATAAGTATACAAATAACTTCACACTTAAGGGTTACAAATAGATAAGTAACAAGCATGTTGGAATCAAGGTCTAGATGATCTACAATTTGTTTGAGGGAGGATTTAAATGCAGAAAATTAATCAAGATATTGAGGAAATATTTAGGGGGAAAAAAAGAAATAATGCAGTAAAATAAAAGAGGGGTTTTGGGTAGTTGAAAAGACAAAATTTTATTGATATTAAACAAAGTCATATAAAGGAAAGGGGGGTCCTAGGTTTGTAAAATACATGGATCATCCACACAACACCGGTAATCAATCGTACGCATAGTGTTATCATGTGATCATCATCTCCATGTCTACCCTTCCCACCCCGTTAAGGTATTTAAGCGTGGAATGGTATCGTTACCTACTGCATGCTATTACCTGTCCCACCTATCAGTCCCGGAGGCATTTAGGACTACTAATCCTAAGAGGGAGGGAGCTTGGCCTTTCAGGGGTTTTAAAAGGATAAAATTCTAGGGCGACAAACAAAACACATAAAGCAGTTAATGGGGAAATAAGAACAATTAAAGGCTCAAGTAGGCCTCCTCACTTAAAGAAACGAATTGTTTAGCATGTCTTACACATACTGTTTAGGTCATTAATTAAAATTAGCGCAGGAAGAATTAATTTACCACATATTTCCCAGATAGGGAGTCCATATTAGTCCTGCTTAGATGTAGTTATCGAAAACTGACAGTTGATTTATTATCTAACTATTTGTATGTTAAACAGGGCCTATAGGCATGATACCTATTAATCCAGGGACGGAGGAATAACTGATTGCAAAAAAAGTCATTAGTTATAAGCTCTACGAGTGTTAAACAAATTGCCACTGATTTTAAACTTAGGAACGAGTAGCGATTCTAATTAAGTTGATAGTTCCTATAGGCATGCTTTCTAGGTGTAACTGATTTTGAGCAGAGATCCTATAGGCAGGTTATCTATATGTAATGAGTTATTTTACTCCTATAAGCAGGCTTGCCCAATGACAAATGTATATGCAAAGTGCAGAAAGTCCTATAGGCATATTATCTATACAATATGCAGAGCTTCATTATCGATTTATTGCCATGGTATTATTACAAAGTGCAGAAAAACCTATGGGCATGGTATCTATGTGAAAAATGCAGGTTTTGAAAGTGATAACCCTATGAACATGGTTTCTAGGCGAGATGCAGAATTTTAAAGAGTAAATATCATATAGACATGGTATCTACGTGAAAATGCAGAGTTTGAAAGTAATGATTCTACGAACATGATTTCTGTGGGAGATACAGAATTTTAAAGGGTGAATATCCTATGAACAGGATTTCTATGTGAAAATGTAGAATTTGAAGGTAATGATCCTATGAACATGATTTCTATGTGAGATGAAAAATTTAAAGGGTGAATATCCTATAGACAGGATTTCTATGTGAAAATGCAGAATTTGAAGGTAATGATCCTATGAACATGATTTCTATGTGAGATGCAGAATTTAAAGGGTGAATATCCTATAGACATGATTTCTACCCCTTTGGCATGCATACAGTCGCATCCCCTTTCACTATACCACAGTAGTTATTACAAAGTTATTTACAAAGCTTATTACAGACCAAGCGAATCAGAAGGAAATAATTAAAAAAAATTACATCAGTGATTAAATCTACATCTAATCAGCCTAATCCGGACTCAAAGTCTAATAATATGAGATAAACCAACTTCCAGGATCGGATTTCAAAGTCTTTCTCTTATTTGGGATGTGTCAAAGTTCCAAGGAACTTCAAGAATTCCAGGCAATGCTTACACCCCAAATATAATTGCAGAGTTAAGAATATAGTGCAGTGTGGAAGGGTCAGCCCTCAAATGTCCAAGTTCAGAGGGAACTCGAGGTCCCAAAGCAAGGCTCATAGGAGGGGGGTAGAACTTAGAGACTAGGAGTAAGTGCAAGTGCAGTGGAGGGGAAATGGCAAGCTGGTGGTCATGCCAAGCATTTTGGGGTGCTGGCACACCCCTGACCAGCTTGTCAGTTGAACTTGGGGAGTTAAGACCTATTGAAGGTCAGGTTCAGCCTTGGACAGCAATAGGGATGCTGCCAGGCTATACCTTAACTCAGTATACATGGGGAAGTGGGGATATGGGGATTCATAACAAGCAGGACTCAAGAAAGGAGCAGGCAAGGGCATACCCAGCAATAGGACATACTGGCACACCCTTTAGCCTACTTAGGGGGGGTTAGCACTCAGTTCATGAGCAACAATTCTTGTTGCCATGCCCTGAGTCCCCACTTATAAACATATGGGGGTAAATGGGATGGGGAACTAGTGCTTACAAGAAAGTAAAGCAAACATGTCACGACCCAATTTCCATACCCGGTCGTGATGGCGTCTCTCGTGAAGACAAGGCCAGCCAACTAACCCAATCCGTTTCTTTAACAATTATTAAACATAAATGTATAGATAAATATAGTTTAACGACAATAATAACCAGTATGTACAACCCAACACAACCCGACCGGGGTGTCACAAGTCACGAGCATCTAAAGAAACCTGAACACAACTACAGGGCCAATAATAACATATAAGGAAAAATCCTGGAAATCAAAAGACAACATCCGGTGCCGCGAACGCTGGCGGTCACCTTACTCAGCTACAATAGCCATACCTTCAATCCGCTAATAACCCGCTACCGGGTGAACAATACCTGCAACTGTACGCGAGGTGCAGGGAGTAAAGTGAGTACTTCCAACTCAGTGGTAATAAGAGTAAATAATAACTGAGAGGCAAGAAATCACGTAAGAGCACTCCATCATGCTATATAGGACAGTACAACCCTTTTTAGAAAACACTAAGACCGTGAAAAATCCTTTAGAAAATATTTGGCTCAGTTTAAAAACCTCTTTTGAAAATATCCTTTTACAATGGTCAAGCAAATGAATGCGTATTCAGATGATGCAAGTCCGCACATAAGTCAGCCCCTCGGGCACAGCACTCCACTAACAATTAACACCAGGGCGTCTGGTAAACAGTGCAAGAAGTAGCATGAATGCCAATGAAATGAGAGTGCTGAATGTCATGACACGTAGTACAAACAGGAACCGATGCATGAATGCAATGCAATGCACATGACCGCTGCGGCGTGCAGCCCGATCCATTTGGGTACCCGCACTCACTGTGGGGGTTCAGACTCCGGTGGGGATCCTACAGCCCAAGCGCAATATCATCATAGCATCGCTGCGGCGTGCAGCCCGATCCATCCTCAGTCCAGAACATGCAAATGAGCCACTCGGGCAATGTCAAGTAATAGCTTTTAACTCAAAACATCATAAAAATGCAATCAAGTAGGTTTCAGTCAATTACGCAGTAAAATCAACAACCGGGACGGACCAAGTCACAATCCCCAACGGTGCTCTACCCCATGCTCATACCTGGCGTGCAAGTCACCACAATACAACACTATGATGTGCAAATCCGGGGTTTCAAACCCTCAGGATATCATTTACAAGTATTACTCACCTCGAACCGGCGAAATCCCTAGCTCGCGACGCCTTTGCCCCTCAAATCGACCTCCACGCGCGTCGAATCTAACCAAACTCAGAGCGAATACGTCACAATATGCTAAGGGAACAATACCCAATCGAAAACAATCGAAAATTAGCAAGAATCTCGAAACTAGCAAAACACGAGCCCCGGGCCCGCTTCTCGAAAAATTACGAAACTTATATTACCGGATTCCTCGTCTCGCCATGAGTTCGTACATACCAAGAACTTCCAAATCCGAGCTCAAATGACCTACCAAATCCCAATTTGAAAATATAAAAACTCAAGCCCTAGCTCTTCCAATTTTTACTCCAATTTCCATGAACTAAAGGTTGATTCTTCAATAAAATGACGTTTCTAGGTCACGAGACTTACCTCCAATCAATTCCCGTCAAAATCCTCTTCAATTTCTACCAAAAAGCTCTTAAGGTGGTCAACAATGGAGGAAATAATGAATGGGGCCGCGGATGAAATAATATAAAAAGCCCTCTAGACGCCCAGGTTTTACCTTACGGGAACGCGGTCAACACCCCCGCGTTCACAATGAACAAATTCCGTTGACCACAAATTACCTCTACGCGGACGCGACTCCAGGTCCTCGAACGCGATGCTCCAGCTCACCCTCTTACGCGAACGCGTTCGACCAACCGCGAACGCGATGCACAAACCAGGCAGGCCTTCTACGCGAACGCGAAGCAGCCCTCACGAACGCGATGGTCTGCACAACTCCTCATCGCGAACGCGCTCCTAAGGCTGCGAACGCGAAGGCCATTTTCCAGGCCTCTCAAATTTACTCTACGCGTTCGCGACACACCCCACGCGAACGCGATGAACAACATTTCTGCAACAACACAGCTGAAAACCTGCAATACTATAAGACCAGAAATGGTCCGATTGACCACCCGAAATCACCCCGAGGCCCCCGGGACCTCAACCAAAAGCACCAACTTATCGCATAACATCACTCAAACTTGTTCCAATCATCAAAACACATCAAACAACGCTAAAACCATCAAATCTCATCGAATTCAAGCCTAAGTTCTTCAAAAACTTCCGAAATGCACTTTCGATCAAAAACCCGACCAAACGATATCCGAATGACCTGAAATTTTACACACATATCCAAAATCACCTAACGAAGCTACAACAACTCTCGGAATTCCATTCTGACCCTCGGATCAAAATCTCACCTATCAACCGGAGTTCGCCAAAATACTAATTTCGCCAATTCAAGCCTAATTCTACACCGGACCTCCAAAATCAATTCCTACCACGCTCCTAAGTCACAAATCATCCCCCGAAGCTAACCGAATCACCAGAAATCACATCCGAACCTTCTAACTCATAAGTCACGTCCAATTGACTTTTCCAACTTAAGCCTTCCTTAAAGAGGCTAAGTGTCTCATTTCTTATCAAAACCAATCCAAATCAACTCTCACACACCACATACCGATAACGAAACGTGAAGAAACAATAAACGGGGAAAACGGAGCAGTAACACATGAGACGACGGGTCGGGTCGTCACATCCTCCCCAACTTAAACAAACGCTCGTCCTCGAGCGTACCCAGAGTTGTACTAGAAGCCAACCAACAGTTGAATAACCTCACCACGCATATACCCGGGGTGATCCCACGTCACCCTATCTCACATAGGTCCGATAATACATCATAGCTGAAATTTCACAGTCCATCAAGACCATAAACCGTAGAACCACATTGCACTGCCCGAAATCATACACAAGATCAGAACCTCACATCTATACCCAGAATAAACCCGAACCAGCTGTAATAACCCATACCTGCAACCTCAGGCGAAATCATATGATATACCACATAATCCAAACACTCGAAACGATAGCCTCTATTTACAGCAGTTGCCCATAATAACCAAATACCGATAGAAAACCTTTTATTAGCTAAAGTCTTATTCCAACACTTCCATATACTGCCAACAACAAATGAAACACGCGATAAATCGTAACTATCTCAGATCCACCATTCATTAAGCCACTTCCCTTTGACTAATATCACAACAGATTTCCGGGCCATACCTTGATATTATCTCTCTAACAAGCTGCAATCAATTCTGTTCGTATTCATTAATGACTCTAACGATCACCTCGAATCCAACACACCACTCTGGTGATATGATACCTCAACACAGGCCTAAGCCACAACTTGCATAATAAGCATACCAACAAGAAACGACCTGAATATACTCAAATCATGAAAATAACTCAAACAAAAGATCTGTACTTCAAGCTCATCAGTATCATCACAACACAAGGCTGAAACCCCGTCTCACATCATAGAAATAGAACACCTGAATCTACCCCGAAAGGTCATAACTCAACGCAACCTTGCTACAATGCGCGATCCTATCCAAACACTGTTACACATGGAGCACCTCAAGACACTGTGATCAAAATTCGACAGCCACACACAATTTGATGTCTGAAACCAAGGCAATTCATTGCCCACGGTGAAATAAACAACATACGACACGCCACCTGATCGGTCATAACCCATACTCCATTTACCGAGCAACATCCGATTACTCTTCCCGCTCGACTTCCACTATGAATCCCCAATAGATCTGCACCACGTGTGCCCATAACCAACAAATCATAACGCCTCCCAGCACAGAAAAAGCAACTCATAGATCTCCCCAGATCACTAACAAGTTCAATATCGATCAAATCCACCTGTCCCTCAACAATACAACTCAAGACTAACCAAGCTNTAGATCAATGGCTGGGATTGAAAGAAAAGGCTTGGGCGGGTTATTTGAGTGGGTCAGGGGCGGGTAATTTAGGAATTGGGTCAGGTTTGAATCAAAAATAGGGCTGGGAAATTGGGGGTTTGATTTTGGCTAAAATTGAAATGGTACTGGGCTATATATTAAATAGCCAATTTCTCCCTTTTTAATTTAATTAAAATAGTTAAAATGATTTTAAAAGCAAATTGAAAGCACTGAATTAATTAATACTATATAAACATTAATCTAAAAATACTGGGAACAATTTTATAATTGTAAAACGCTATTAATCGCAATATAGGCTATAATTGCAATTTTATGCAATTTAGCTTAAAAATATCAAATAAATTTATAAAAATATGCAAAAATCACCTTAATTATATTGTGGTGTAAATATGAGGATGGAAATAAATTACTCACCAAAATGATAGTTTTGGGAATAATTATTGGATTTTCTACTGCCAAAACAAATAATAAAATAATTTTAAAAAGCTTTAAAAATTGGAAAAAATATCCAAATTCTTGGGCATGCTTATATATGCACGTACATGCTATTTTGAGAATATTCTGATTATAAAAATATGTAGGGAAAAATTGGGTATCAACAGCTGCCCCTCTTTATCCGGGAAGGATGAAAGAGTTGTCGGGTAAAGATATGATGGCCAATTTTTACCGAAAGAAATGATATGAAAAGGTTTTGACCGAGCTCTGGCTCCTGAGCTGCCTACATATCCCTAGTATTACAAGAATCAGGACATATGTAGTTCAGGGTCCGCCGACGGAACATGCCGATGGAGATTTCGAATGACGGATGCGGTATTTAGGTTGGGAAGGATGGTCAGGGACCGATGGGCTGCGGGAACCGGAGCGAGATCGCTCCTGCTGTAATGGCCATTGCCGGCTAGTGTACCTGCAGATGAGCAATACAAACATATCGTGCATAAATTTAAACGTGATGCAAGTTCCCGTTGGACCATGAATGTTGTCTTCGGACGGGCAGGATGACGTCCTCAGACCATGACGTCCTGGGCCATCAAGCGTATAATAAAGGATTCGCAGGCTATGAAATGACGTTCTCGGGCTATGATAATGGTGCCTCCGAACCATGATGCCTTTGTATAATAATGTGCAAAAATAAAGCGGGGGGTCCTCAGGCCATGGCATGGCATTCTCGGGCTATGATAATGATGCCTCCGAACAATGACGCCCTTGGAAAATATGGCGATATTTCAGCCCATGAAATGCATGATTTGGCGATATTTCAGCCGATGTAAAGCATAAATATAAATGGCGATATTTCAGCCGATATGAAGTATAAATACAAATAGCGATATTTCAGCCGACAGAAATTTAAACAAAGCTGGGATTTTTCAGCCGATACAGAGAATTAAATAAAGTTGGCGATTTTTCAGCCGATGCAGGATTTAAATGAAATGGCGATATTTCAGCCATGCAAAAAATGTAAGTAAAATAGCGATCTTTCAGCCGATGCAAGATTTAAATGAAGTGGCGATATTTCAGCCATGCAAAAAATGTAAGTAAAATGGCGATCTTTCAGCCGATGCAAGATTTAAATAAAGTGGCGATATTTCAGTCGATGCAGGATTTAAATGAAGTGGCGATATTTCAGCCATGCAGATGGAGACAGAGCTTAGTCTCGGAAGGCAGAATAGTAGCCTTATGCAATGCAGGAAATGCAAATGGAGACAAAGCTTAACCTCGGAAGGCAGAATAGTAGCCTTATGCGATGCAGAAAAATGCAGATGGAGGTAGAGCTTAACCTCGGAAGGCAGAATAGTAGCCTTATGCGATGCAGAAAAATGCAGATGGAGGTAGAGCTTAACCTCGGAAGGCAGAAAAGAGCCTTATGCAATGCAGGAAAATGCAGGATGGAGATAGTGCTTAGTCTCGGAAGGCAGAAAAGTAGCCTTATGCGATGCAGAAAAATGCAGATGGAGGTAGAGCTTAACCTCGGAAAGCAGAAAAGTAGCCTTATGCGATGCAGAAAAATGCAGATGGAGGTAGAGCTTAACCTCGGAAGGCAGAAAAGTAGCCTATGCAATGTAGGAAAATGCAGGATGGAGACAGTGCTTAGTCTCAGAAGGCAGAAAAGTAGCCTTATGCAATACAGGAAAATGCAGGTGGAGACAATGCTTAGTCTCGGAAGGCAGAATGGTAGCCTTATGCGAAATGCAGATAAAGGTGAGTAGTAACGAAAACTCTTAGCTGATAGATGATAGCTGATGGTTGATTGCGTCGTTGTGGCTGCTGGGGATGTCATGTGCGGACAGCACTTGTAAGTGAGTGATGATTCTGAGAGTTGTACTCCTGCAAAATATGAATATGTAACCGTATTTGATGGTTCTATGTTTTGGGGNAGGATCAATGAAGTTCTTATCTGGATGCTGAATCATGGATGATAGAGTGGCCAATGCATCGGCGAACTCATTCTGGACTCTGGGGACATGCCGGAATTCTGTCTTCATAAACCTCTTCCTCAACTCCTGTACGTGATGCAAGTATGGGAGTATCTTGGAGTTCTTGGTTGCCCACTCTTCTCGAACCTGATGTATGAGCAAGTCGGAATCCCCAATCACTAGTAACTCCTGAACGTTCATGTCAATGGCCAGCTTGAGCCCCAAGATGCAGGCTTCGTACTCGGCCATGTTGTTGGTGCACGGGAACCTGAGTTTGGCGGACACCTGATAATTCTGACCTGTTTTTGATACTAGAACTGCTCCTATGCCAACTCCTTTAAAGTTTGCTGCTCCGTCAAAGAACATTCTCCAGCCATCATAGGATTCTGCAATGTCTTCTCCTATGCAAGAGACCTCCTCGTTAGGAAAATATGTATTTAGAGGTTCGTATTCTCCACCCACGGGGTTTCCGGTGAGATGATCGGCCAGTGCTTGCCCTTTGATCGCTTTCTGGGTCACGTAGACAATATCAAATTCACTCAGCAGGATTTGCCATTTGGCTAGCTTGCCCATGGGCATGGGCTTCTGAAAGATGTACTTCAGCGGATCCATCCTGGATGTGAGATAAGTGGTATAGGCACAGAAATAATGCCTCAACTTCTGAACTACCCAAGTCAGAGCACAACAGGTGCGTTCCAATAGGGAATACCGGGCCTCGTACGGGGTGAACTTCTTGCTGAGATAGTAGATGGCCTGCTCCTTTCTCCCTGTTTCGTCATGTTGTCCCAAAACACAACCGAATGCCCCATCCAATACTGCAAGGTAGAGCAATAGCGGTCTACCCAGTTCGGGCGGAACCAGGACTGGCGGCGTTGACAGGTATTCCTTGATTCTGTCGAAGGCCTTTTGACAATCATTAGTCCATTTAGTGGCGGCGTCCTTCTTCAACATCTTAAAGATTGGCTCACAAATGACAATGGACTGAGCTATGAACCGGCTGATATAGTTGAGTCTCCCCAGGAAACTCATCACGTCCTTCTTGTTTTTCGGCAGTGGCAATTCTTGAATGGCTTTAACCTTTGATGGATCTAGTTCTATCTCTCGTCGACTTACGATGAACCCAACCAGTTTCCCAGTAGGAACCCCGAATGCACATTTGGTGGGATTCAGTTTCAAGTTGTACCTTCTCAATCTGTTGAAGAACTTCCTCGGATCTTCCATGTGGTCAGTGGCTTTCTTGGATTTGATGATGACATCGTCTACATACACCTCGATCTCTTTGTGTATCATGTCATGGAAAATAGTAGTCATGGCCCTCATGTAGGTGGCCCCAGCATTCTTTAACCTAAACGGCATCATCTTGTAACAATACATCCCCCATGGTGTAATGAAAGCCGTTTTCTCCGCGTCTTCCTCGTCCATCCATATCTGATGATACCCAGCAAAACAATCAACAAATGACTGCAACTCGTACTTGGCACAGTTGTCAATCAGAATGTGTATGTTCGGCAAGGGGAAGTCATCTTTCGGACTGTCCCGATTGAGGTCCTGGTAGTCGACACAGACTCTGACCTTCCCGTCCTTCTTCGGCACTGGCACAATGTTGGCTAGCCATGTTGGATACTCCACTACCCTGAGAACCTTGGCTTTGACTTGTTTGGTGACTTCTTCCTTGATTTTCAAACTCATGTCTGGCTTGAACTTTCTATGCTTCTGCTTTACCGGCGGACATGTCGGATCTGTTGGCAGTTTGTGAGCTACAATAGATGTACTGAGACCGGTCATATCATCATATGACCAGGCAAATATGTCCTCATATTCTTTTAAGAATTTCGTGTACTCTTCCTTTTCTGATGGTGATAGGTGAACACTGATGCGCGTTCCCTTGACATTTTCTGTATCCCCCAAGTTAACAACCTCAGTCTCGTCCAAGTTAGACTTAGGCCTATTCTCAAAATTCTCAACCTCTTTAACAACCTCTTCTGGTATATCATCCTCTTCCGAGTCTATATCCTTTTGTTGTGTTATCTCGTCGCATGTCACATTCGTCGGTTCATCAAGATAAGTAATAGTAATGCTGTGTAAATAAAGCAAATGATAGAGAAAATAATAAGAGCAAGATTTATAAGAAACTGAAATACTTTGATAAATCCCATAATTGTTTTGAATATCGGAGCTCTTTTCGAAATTTAAAGAAAGTACGAAAAGGAAATCAACTAGCGAAAAAGTAAAAGATAATGCATAGTGCTTTGTTCAGCCTTGCTACCCCGAAGCTTTCCGGGCCTTGGTGGTTCTGATGGACCAATTGTTGAGGCGCGCTCCTTGGCTCACGGCTTTTATGAAGGGCCTTCCTCCCCTTCCTCCTCGAGAATGACATGACAGTCCATATTGTCGTCTTCCAGGAACAGGTTCTTCATTGCTGCTAATGTTTTATCTTCCTCTGACCTATATATGATGTCTGCTGGCTGGAAAAGCTCCAGGCGGGGTAATGGGTGCTCCAGCGGGTAGTAAAGGCCGCGCCATGGTGGCGACCAGTTCCTGAATTCTTGCCAAGTATAATCATACCCTAACCCGAAAGTGGTGCCATGTTTCTTCAGTTTGATAGGCTTGGTGATTCCTTGGAATTTCTTGCCGAGCCCTTTGCCAGGCTCGTATCCACACCAATTCAGTATACTTTCGATCTTGTTATCCCACCACTTGTCCTTGTCCACGGCGTTGACTCGCTCAATCTGGTGGTAGGTTTCTCCTCCTAGCTTCCTTCTTCCTTCAATCGCTGGGATGGTTTGGCGATTGTATATGGGTTACTCCCGTCACCATGAATAATCACCTCCTGGTGATTCCACTTGAATTTCACTGCCTGGTGCAGGGTTGATGCTACAGCTCCAGCGGCTTGGATCCAAGGTCGTCCCAGTAATAAGTTGTATGATGCTGGGATGTCTATTACTTGAAAATCAACATTGAACCAAGTTGGTCCCATTTGCAGACATAAGCTGATCTCCCCAACAGTGGACCTTTGGGAACCATCAAAAGCTTTGACGTTGATAGCCCCATCCTTGATTTCATGTAGACTCTTCCCCAATGTTCCGAGGGTCACCAATGGACAAATGTTGAGGCTGGACCCCCATCAATCAAAGTCCTGGTGATGAAATAGTCTTTGCATTGCACAGTGATGTGCAACGCTTTGTTGTGGCCTAAACCTTCAGGGGGCAACTCATCCTCGTGGAAAGTGATCTTATGACTCTCC
>NW_017675686.1:0-815 GCF_001879085.1 Nicotiana attenuata
ACATATAAGATAAATAAAAGTGATTGCACACACTATTGACTTTATACTTTCAAGTGTTTGAACTGCAGGTCCAAAACAACATGTCTTTCATATGAAACCAATTCTACTTGAATTGTTTCTATAGACATAAGATCCTCATATATATATTTAGCGCTATTATCAATGTCGTCGACAAACATTTTATATCGGTTCCAACCTCCTTATTTTTCATAAAGACATAACATAGAGATCTCTTCAGTCATATGTTCAGGTACCTGAATCTTTCATGAGATTTTATGAAGTGTTATGTCATGTGATCTTCTAGATCACTTGCCTCCTTTATTATGATCATTTGATCATTTGCTCACCTTCTTTATCAAGAAGTTTATTTAAAACCGATTTGTCTGTATGCTATAAGCGTACCATAGACTTAGTCCTTCTAGGACTTAATATGAGCATTTGCAATGAGAATATAGTTACTTTCTTTGGGTCAACAAATGTGTTTGGCATGCTTTGCAATATATTGCAACTGAATTATCTTTATGAACTTCAAGTTCATTTTATCTTATTCGAGGATCTAGATGTACAAATGATAATTCATTCTAGGTAACTTTTTCTCAAATGTTATCATCTCTCCCCATCATGTTAGAAAAACTAACTTGCTTCATCATCTTTGTGCGTTATGGTGTTAATCAAAATATACGCCGCACATCAATAATAATAAGATGGAATTGTTTGGTTCCTGACCCTGAACCACTTGTGAGGGGAGAAAATAATATACTTTCGTATATAACCTATATCAAACTGATATAGATAACTTTGTTCTCATAAGCAAT
>NW_017675686.1:5611-6392 GCF_001879085.1 Nicotiana attenuata
GTTTAGCTATTAAGTGGAGGCACTCAATAAATCATTTTGCTAAACCAGCTGTGATGTAGACCAACTTATCAAGATGAACTTCTTGAATAGAAAATCTGGAATATGCTCTAAATTAAATTATTGAGCAAGTTTTCTCGCAAACACCATGTTGCGGATTAATAATAATCGCACATGTAACCATCTCATAGATGCATCTTATGTGGTATACATGGCAGGTGAATGGGCCCATATTCACCTTTGATATTTCCAGCATTCATGGGATTCAATCCCAATTTTAGTTGATCTATTAATTAATGAGAACAAGCAATATAAGAGAATTCGTAAAGAACTTTCTAGTTCTTTAATATTTACCCATGTGAATTCTCTATTATTTTTGCACATCATACATGAATTAACATGGCTAAACCAAGTATGCCAACTGGATAAATTATCAATATTGATAAACTTCAGGTTTCACCATGATGTGTGCAATTATGAATAAACTCCAAGTTTATTATGATAAGGGTTTTTATATCAATAAATATCCACTTCATTGTGGTATTCTTATGTAGTACAAATTGGAGAATAAAGCGGGTAGCTTTTCACATACATATTACCCCGCTACAAGATGTAATAATAGAAGATATTAAATCTTTCCTTTATTTATAGTCTCAATATAATCAACCGCTTTCGCGTATACTTTGAAAACTGAATAAGTTTCTTTGAGACTTACTACAACACAATACCTTATTGGTAATTAATTGTGTTTCTCCAAAATAGTATAATTGGCTCTTGTAGAGTT
>NW_017675686.1:7607-61828 GCF_001879085.1 Nicotiana attenuata
GTTAACTACCTCGTGGATATCGATCGACCTTCGGGTAAAGCTGTATCGACCACTCCTCGCCATTATATAGTGGTGCAGGGTTCGGAGCCGATCACTTTTTGGCGCCGTTGCCGGGACGTTAAACGGTTTTGGCTATCTATCTGACTAGCTGTGTGTCTTGTTTTCTTTCCTTCTATTTTTACAAACTTGTGTGAGTTAATCGATTCAGGTACAAAATAGGCAAATAATGATCCTCTTGGAAGATGTTCTCCCGAGGGAGGAGGTAGATGATAATGCTGAAGATGAGGTGCCTCTAGTACCTCAAGTTCAAAGAAGAGGCCGCTAGGCCAATGAAAACATTCCAGACCCTGCCCTAGCTCCTCCGCAAACAGCTCCTCGGGTGCTTCCAAATGAAGGTTACGCAAGTGCAGTTGTCCCACCACGGATCCGGGCGGGCAATTTCCATATTACAAATGTCATGTTGACCTTATTGGAACAAAGAGGGTACTTCACAGGCGCTCCCCATCAAAATGCATATAAACATCTAAAGGGCTTTGTAGATACCTGCTGGGGAAGCAAACAGACAAATGTGTTGGAGGATGCATTGAGACGGAGATTGTTCCCTTTTTCACTTAGAGGGAAAGCTTTGGACTTGCTCGAAAGACTCCCCAACCATTCCATCACCACGTGGGATGAGTTGGCCGACAATTTTATAGCCATGTTTTTCTCACCCGGACATATGGCGACACTGAGAGATGAGATCCTCACCTTTAAACAAGATCCAAATGAACCGCTTCATGAGATCTGGGAAAGGTATCAGATGATGGTTAAAGAATGTCCGAACAATGACATGACCGAAGACATGATCCAGCAAACATTCTACCGTGGCATCAACACTACCAACCAGTGTGTAGTTAACCAGCTAGCAGGGGGAAACTTTATGAACACACCTTATGCTGAGGCGTGTGATATACTTGATGAGATGGCAGATACTTCCTCAGCGTGGCAAAGTCGAGCTAATGTGCCACAAAGTGATCCCAATGTCATTCACCTGCACAAAGAACTCCATGACCACGACCAAGCAATAGCAGAGTTGACTACAACAATGAACCAGTTGGCCAAAGCTCAATTACAGCAAGTTCAAGCGCCAAGACAAGTGAATGCCATGGAAGGGGTAAATATGATGGTCAACAAGAGGCGACAGAGAGGTCAACAAAGTCAAGGAAATCCGGATCAATATGAGCAAGGTAGTAGTGGTTACAACCAAGATAATGGGTATGATGATCAAAGTGAAGAAGTTCAGTATGTGAACAACTACCAAGGACAACGGGGCAATGCTCCGACTCAACAACAACAGTGGAGATCCCAAGGAAATTGGGGGAATCAAAACTAACCAGGAATTGGAAAAGTGGGAACAACAACAACCAAAGCAACTGGGGGAACAAAAATCAGAATTGGGGCAACCAGGGCAACTTGGGTGGCAACAACAATAGCAACTGGGTAGGCAACAACAACCAAGGGGGTTGGAATAAAGGTAATAAAGGGAATGGGGTTTCAAAGGCCTCCGATGTATCAACAACCAAACAACCCGCCTCCATTTTTATCTTAAGGTCCTAGCTCGTCAAACAATGAGATGAGAAGGATTGAGTTGATGTTTGAGCAAATGATGAAGAAAAACGCCGACTCCGATGCCCGGTTGACGTCTCATAATACTTCTATCCGAAACTTGGAGGCCAACTTGGCCAAATTTTGCAATCTTTGAACACTCTCCCTAAGGGGGCACTACCTAGTGACATGGTAGTAAACCCGAAAGGTGGGAAAAATACCGGCCATGTAATGGCGGTGACCACAAGGAGCGGTAGAGGTGGTGAAGCAATTACCTTCAAGAAAAAGGAAGTTGTGAGTGATGAGCTTGAAGTGCAAAATGATGATGATCCAATAGTTGATGAGTAAGTGAGTGAAGATAATTTGAATGCTGAGGTGAGAATTGATATTCATGACAATGAGGAGGAGACTCAAAATGACATGAACCCGTATACGGAACACGTGATAGACATACCGGAAATGGTAATGCCTAAAGCCAAGGCTCCGTTGCCAAGGCCTCCTCCACCTTACCCTCAGATACTGGCAAAACAAAAGAATGAAAACCAATTCAAGAAGTTTATTGAGATGATGAAAAGCTTATCGATCAATGTGCCCTTGGTGGAAGCTCTTCAGCAAATATCGGGATATGCCAAGTTTATGAAAGACTTGGTAACTAAAAAGAGATCCATGGATTGTGAGACCATCAAAATGACTCATCAAGTGAGTGCCATTGTGCATTGGATGGCTCCAAAGCTTGAAGATCCCGGCGCATTTACCATTCCATGTACCATTAGGAGTGCGGATTTTGCAAAGGCCTTATGTGATTTGGGAGCAAGTATAAATTTGATGCCTTACTCTGTATTCAAAACTTTGGGTATTGGTCAACCGAGAGCTACTTCAATGAGATTGCAAATGGCGGATCGAACAATGAAGAGGCGGCTTGGTATTATTGATGATGTTCTTGTGCGGGTCGACAAGTTCATACTTCCCGCGGATTTTGTGATTCTGGATTGCGAGGTTGACTATGAGGTGCCGATCATATTGGGGAGACCTTTCCTAGCTACAGGGAAGGCTTTGGTTGATGTGGAAGTAGGGGAGCTCACCTTCCGGGTGGGTGATGAAAAAGTTGTGTTCCATGTCTGCAAATCAATGAGGCAGCCCAATAGCAACGAAGTATGTTCCTTTGTTGATCTTGTGACCGAGGTGATTGTTGAAGACACCAATGCTGTGATAAATGTGGAGGACCCTTTGGAAGCTGTGTTGTTGAACCATGATGTGATTGAGTGAAGGCTTGGTAAAGTATGTCAATGCTTTGCAAGGAATGGGTTCTTACACATATGAACCCCGAAAACTTTCCTTTGATCTTGAGAACCGAAAGACTCCACCAACAAAGCCCTCAATCAAGGAACCTTCCGTATTGGAGTTGAAGCCTTTGCCTTCACACCTCAGGTATGAATTCTTGGGCCCTTGTTCAACTTTACCTGTTATTCTTTCTTCGTGCTTAACTAACGTGCAGGTAGATGCCACCCTTGAGGTGCTCCAAAGAAGGAAGAAGGCAATTGGATGGACTCTAGCTGATATTTGGGGGATAAGCCCCGCCTTTTGCATGCACAAGATTATACTTGAGGATGATGCCAAACCCTCCATGGAACATCAAAGGAGGTTGAACGAGGCTATGCAAGAGGTCGTCAAGAAGGAAGTTATCAAGTGGCTAGATGCAGGGGTTGTGTACCCCATCTCGGATAGTTCATGGACTTCGCCGGTACAATGTGTTCCGAAGAAGGGTGGTATGACAATGGTCACAAATGAGCAAAATGAGTTGATTCCCACTAGGACTGTCACCGGATGGAGGGTATGCATGGACTACCGGAAGCTGAACAAAGTGACCCGCAAAGATCATTTTCCATTGCCCTTTCTTGACCAAATGTTGGATAGGCTTGCCGGGCGTGCCTACTACTGCTTTTTGGATGGGAACTCAGGTTACAACCAGATTTTGATTGCACCGGAGGACCAAGAGAAAACCACCTTCACATGCACGTATGGAACCTTTGCATTCTCACGGATGCCATTTGGTTTGTGTAATGCACCGGCTACCTTCCAGCGGTGTATGATGGCTATCTTTACGGACATGGTGGAGGACTTCTTGGAAATGTTCATGGATGATTTTAGTGTTGTGGGTGACTCATTTGAAGAATGCTTGAAGAATCTTGACAAGGTGCTTGCCCGATGTGAAGAGACAAATCTCGTGCTTAATTGGGAAAAATGCCACTTTATGGTTGAGGAGGGCATTGTCCTCGACCATAAGATCTCCAAGAACAGTATTGAGGTGGACAAGTCAAAGATTGAAGTGGTTTCAAAACTTTTAGGAGCTTTCTTGGGCATGCGGGGTTCTACCAAAGGTTCATCAAGGAATTCTCAAAGGTGGTGAATCCCTTGTGCAAATATTGGAAAAGGATGCAAAGTTTGTGTTTAATGAAGAGTGCATGCAAGCTTTTGAGCTTCTCAAGTATAAACTGACAACCACTCCCATTATTACCGCACCCAGTTGGAGCTTACCCTTTGAGCTCATGTTCGATGCCAGTGACGTCCCGGTAGGAGCGGTTTTGGGGCAAAGGGTGAACAAGATGTTTCATTGGTGTATTATGCAAGCAAAACTATGAATGATGCCCAGGTTAATTATACGGTGACGGAGAAAGAGTTGCTAGCCATAGTGTTTGCCATGGAAAAGTTTAGGCCTTATCTCATGGGTGCCAAAGTGATTGTTCATACTGATCACGCAGCACTCCGTTACTTGATGACAAAGAAGGACTCTAAGGCTAGGTTGATGAGATGGGTTCTACTGCTTCAAGAGTTTGACCTTGAAATTGTTGATCGAAAAGGGTGTGAAAACCAAGTGGCGGACCACTTGTCCCGCTTGGAGGAGGAGGGGAGGCCCCATGATGGCCTAGATATTAATGATTCGTTCCCGGATGAACAACTCCTCTCCATATCTTTGAATAGTATGCCTTGGTTCGCCGATGTTGCTAACTTTCTTATGACCGACATTGTCCCGTGTGAGCTCTCTTCTAACCAAAGGAAAAAGCTTAAATGGGATAGCTTGGATTACTACTGGGACGAGCCTTGTATTTTCAAGATTTGTAATGATGGTGTGAACCAGAGATATCTTCCGGAAGAGGAGCAAATGAGCATTCTTAATGCTTGCCATTCCTCTCCCTACGGTGGTCATCATGGTGGGGCGAGAACTACTTCAAAGGTTCTCAGCTGTGATTTTTATTGGCCTACATTGTATAAAGATGCTAGTGAGCTTGTGAAGAGATGTGATGAGTGTCAAAGAGCTGGTGGAATTTCTAAGAAGGATGAAATGCCTCTCACCACTATTCTTGAGATTGACATTTTTGACGTGTGGGGCATTGACTTCATGGGACCTTTTGTGAGTTCATGTGATAACACGTACATTCTGGTTACTATTGATTATGTTTCCAAGTGGGTTGGAGCTGTTGCTTTGCCTAACAATGAGGCACAGAGTGTAGTGGCTTTCTTGAAGAAAAATATTTTTACAAGGTTTGGCACTCCTAGGGCGATCATTAGTGACGGAGGTTCTCATTTTTGCAACAAGGCCTTTTATACTTTACTCTCCAAGTATGGTGTCAATCATAAAGTGTCAACCCCTTATCATCCCCAGGCTAGTGGATAATTTTAGGTCTCCAATAGGGAGATAAAGAGCATTTTGTCGAAACTGTCAATGCAAACCGAAGTGATTGGTCAAAGAAACTGGATGATGCTTTGTGGGCTTACAAGACTGCTTACAAGAATCCAATTGGTATGTCTCCGTACCGGTTGGTATTTGGGAAAGCGTGCCATCTTCCGATTGAGTTAGAGCATAAGGCCATATTGGCGCTGAAGAAAAACCTTGAATGGGATGTAGCTGCAAATCTCCGGGTAGAGCAACTAAATGAACTTGATGAGTTTAGGTTTCATGCCTATTCCAGCACGTACTTGTACAAGGACAAGATGAAGTACTTACATGACAAATATGCCCGGAACAAGGAATTTGAGGAGGGTGATTTGGTTCTTCTTTTCAACTCTGGTTACGACTGTTTCCTGGAAAGCTCAAGTCAAAATAGAGTGGCCCTTTTGAAGTGGTGAATGTAACTCCGTTTGGTGCTCTTGATTTGAAAAACAAAAATGGTGAAATCTTCCGAGTTAATGGGCACCGAGTGAAGCACTATCTTGGCAAGTTTGATGATAGCCACGTGGTGGCAATGATTCATTTCAAGTGATTGATGGTAACCTGCGTCGTGCCGCGACGTTAAATCAGGCGCTTCTAGGGAGGCAACCCATGTAATTTTCTTTCTTTTTGATTTTTTTTCTTAATGTAGGCTTTGTTTTGGACTAACTGGTTGTGAAGTTTATGTAGGAATTATTTGTGCAGTGCAGGACTGTTGCTGGGAAAAATTTGCATAAGTGTGAGAATTACGCTAATCGCGCTCAAAATTTCGCGGTCAGCGGAAGCATTTCGCGGAGGCATAAATGGTCAGCGGATGCGGACTTGAAAAGTCCAGAATAGCAACTCTCTGAATTTGTATTCGCGTCTGCGGTTGAAATTTTGCAGTCCGCGTTGCTCTTTCGCGGCCGCACTTAGTTTTTCGCTCTCAGCGGTTCTTTCTTGGTAACAGCCCGTCAACAAGGTAAAAGCGCGGCCGCGGCAGAATTTCGCCGATCGCGCTCAGGTAAGTTTGTGGGTCCCTGTACTGTTAGTATAAATAGAAGGTCCCTTCTCCTTTTACCCTTTTCGAGCCCTAGACTCTTACTGAATCTAAAGCGTTGTTCATCATCGTATTGTTGCTCTTTCAATCTTAATTGTTCAAGAGTCAGTCTTCTTCTACACATCTCATAACTGGTATGCTCAAATACTTGTATTAATTTTATTCCTTTCTTTTCTTTCATCTCTATTTTACTGTTTCTTTGTAATTAGGTTTAACTAGCTGCAAGTACTAGGCTATCATGCTAAAACATTCAGGTGGGTACTTGTTGTGCATGCCTAATAGGGGATAGGGTTGTTCATTATACCTGTTAATGGCTAAAAAAGTGAAACCCTAGGTCTAAGAGAAGTTAAAAATGTCCGTCTGGTCTTAAATTTTGCGGACATCGGTCTAAATTACGTTGTTCGCGTTCATGCTTTGTGAGAACTGAGTTACTTGTAGGTTCACGGATGCGGTGCTTTTTTCGCGGTTTCCTTTATGTGGCCGCGTTTGTTTTTTCTCGGTCAGCGTTATTGAGTTCAGAGAGTTGGTAAATTGGTTCCGCGGCCGCGTTCATTTTTACGCGGACCGCGTTGCATGTTTTGTGGCCGCGCTCCTTTTTACGCCATCAGCGGTACCTCAACATCAGACACTGAGTAGTCTGAACCCCAGTCTCTCGCGGCCGCGACCCAATTTTTGCGTAGAGCGGTAGCCAGTCCGCGGTCGTGTTCCTTTTTCCGCTGACAGTGGTCCACTGTGCTGTAAGTACTGTAATCATTTATCTGCTTCATCTGATACTCACTTGAATACCAATACTAATAAGCTTTCAGTGATTGTGTATGCATGCAATGGTTAGATCTCGAGGTGCACAACATAAACAACAAGGGAGGGGAGAGTCCTCCCGGGGCCGGGGGAGTGGAAAACAACCAGCTGCACCCCTAGCTCCTAGAAGGCTGATTGGTAACAAACAAACACTCCGGAGGCCCAATCCTGACACTTCGGAGACTGGTGAGTATTTCCCCTCTCGGGAGATTTCAGAGGGGGAAGCTGGTCAGACTCAACAAGAGGCACAATCCCAGCCCCGTCGCCTCATAGATAAATCACCTCATTGTCCGGATCTTTTGAGGGCTCGGGAGATAGTGACACACCTACACCTCTTGCCTCAAGTGCTGCAGCTCCAGCCTCCACACAAGCCCTAGTAAACATTGATAATGATGATGTCCCGGATGACGGGAGGGGTGGTGACACTCAGACAGGGGGTTGGTGAGATCAAGAAACCTTGTGGTATGGCAAGACCGTTTTGTGAGTGAGAAAGCCTACCACAAGTTCCGGGAGTGGTGGCCTCAAAGGTCACTTACATTTGAGAGGGTGTTCATTGAGCGGAATCTGCTACTCCACAACCCTAATGTTAAGAGGCACTTCAATGAGAGAGTGGGGTGGAAGTTCTTCACTAGCAACTTACTGGGTGCCAATGAATATTTGGTCAAGGAACTCTATGCAAATGTCACCCACATCAAAAAGGGTGCATATTTGACCAAAGTCCGCAACAAGAAGATTATGTTTGATGGCAAGACTTTAAATGACTATGCTGGGTTCAATGACGAGGATGAGTCCCTTTATTTGGAGAATGTGGCTATGGATGAGTTAGCCGGCCCTTGGCTTGCATCGGTGATTGCTATTCTTGGGACTACTCCAGCTTGGCTTACACCTGGGGTCCTGATCTACAGGAACACTCTGAGCTTCGAAGCGAAATGGTGGTCTACTTTTGTGTGCATCCGGTTAGACCCTATTATGCATGACAGTGATATGTCGGTCTCCCGATTATTGTGGGGGCTATCATGGCGGGGTACCCAATCAACATCGGGAATATTATGCCAAGGTGATTACCAGAGCGGTTGGCAAGGATGAGAGCTCATATCCCTTCCCAAACTTCCTCATCGTGTACCTAGAGGATATGGAAGTATAAGGAAGGGACTTTGACACCAAAGTGAAGCCAAAGAGGCCATTTTCCTGGTACAGCCTTCAGGTCTGGAAAACCCCAAGTCCAAGGGCAAAGCCATCACTTCCACTGGCCAGTCTGAAGAGCCAGGGGTGGTGGTCATTGGTTCCGAGCCTTCCACTGTCGATGGTTCGTCTGCTGTCATGCCACATCCTCCCTCCGGACCATCTGCTTCTATTCCCACTTCAGTGCCTTCTTCATCAGCATACCCTCAGACTGCTCTGAGGGTCAACTAGATATTGGCCACCATCAACAATTGGATGCAGGTAGCTACATCAAAGCTATCTGCCCTATCCACTGCAGTAGCAGGTCAGGCAGCTCCGGCACAACCCCAGATACCTCCATCAGTGGAGGAATCATTGAAGACTATTCTCGCAAACCAAACAAAGATTCTGGAGTCTCTGGATGCTTATGGGAAAACAATCAAGGAGCTGGGTAAACAGGTGAGGAAAGTGAAGAAGGGTCAAGGAGAGCTGAAGAAGGAGATAGAGAAGTTTACTTCAGTCGGTGACATTCCTATGGATCTCTTTATGGGAGAAACTACCCCTGCAGCACAGATAGTTCAGCCAGCATAGGGACCAGAACAGGAGGCTGATAGAGAACCGGTGAGAAGAGTGGTGATCCCCAGACTGAGGGTTTGGAGATTGAGTTTGAGGACCCCGAGAGAGTTGACTCAGGCCAGCCAGAGGACCCAGCCAGTGACCCCATGCAGACAGAGGCACCATAGGGAGTTTTCTTTACTCTCTACCCTTCCCCTGTTCTATTTTTGCTGTTAGCATTGAGGACAATGCTAATTTTTTTTTTGGGGGGGGGGGGTGGCCCTATTTTGATGATGATTCGGATATTGGTCTGTAATAACCTTGATACTATCTTTTCTCTTTATTTTCTACTTATCGTACTTTATTTTTGTATTTTTTCTACTTTTGGTGTGTATATAAAGTTACCTTTCCATGTATATATTCATTCCCCTTTTATGTATATTCGTCTCAATCCCCTATTGTACATATTCAGTTTACTTTCCGTAGTTTACTTTATAACTTCTTTAGAAATTTTCCTTAATAGCGTAGCTTCTTATTTCATTTAGTAGTTTCTTTTTCAATTTGTAGCTTCTTACTTTTACAAGTTTATGTGATCAATAAGCCTTTGGTTTTCTCAATGCCACGGTTCTTTCTAAAGGTGGAATTTGTTTGAACCGGGTGGCTCTTCCCAATGATGGATGGCGTGACAACCTTCTTATGGGTTTGAGTCCGTTTTTTTTATGTTTTTGTGTAAATAGTAGTAATGAAAAAAAGTGTCTCAGGCAAAGCTTCACTTGGGCCTAGCACATTTACCTTTGACCTCATGGTTAGAATCAAGTGATTTGCAAAGAATGGTTCTAGTTGTGACCTTTAGACTCTTGTGTTGACTAAACAATCATCGAGTGTCTCTTGGAGCCATTTGTGTTGCTCAATCTTAGCTAGGGTTGTTATGGTCCTTGACTCTGTCTCTTTGGCAATCCAATAGCTTGTGAGGTGAGGTTTTAATTTGCAAATCCAAGCCCGTGCCAATAAGTCTAGAACTTGTCCCAAATGTTTGTCTAGGAGAAATTCTAAGTGTAGCTCGACTTGAGAAATGAATATAGTCTCTCCTTGATCCAACTTGAAACTTGAAAGCATCCATAGCCACCCAAATATGATATCCCTAGTCAACCCCGTTGAGCCGAAGCCCTTGTTCTTTCAACAACCATGATACAAGCCTTTATCCGTTCTATAATAACCCTCTCTTGGCACCCGATCTTTCCTTAGCACAATTGGAAAAAGCATAAGTTTGGGGGGAGAGACGAGGAATGTGAAAGTAATAAAAGGTACAAAATGAAGAAAAGGAAAGGCAAAAAGAAAAGAAAGAAAAGCCAAAAAGTCAAAAAGAAAGTGAATAGTATAGAAAAATAAAGGGATTCAATGGAAGCAATGATAAAAAGCTTGGAATGAGTAGAAAAGGAGAAAAATGATTATCATGAACAAGAAAGAGTGACAGTGTGTCTCTCTAGTCCCCTAAGGAAGAAGAAAATGACTCAAAGAGTCAAGAAAGTGTGAGCCGAAATGAGAAAACTGAAGTGCTTAAGGAAAGATGAGACCTTCATAGACCGATATAACCTACCTTGAACCAAAAGCCTTCATTACACTCCCGTAAAAGCCCTATTCGATTTCAAGTGGAGTGAGCTTACATTAGTGGTGATTTACATAAGGGTCAAGCTTATGGTACTTAGAGTTGGACTTGTGACCTTCCTTTGAGAGAGATGAGTGTACTTTTCCACAATCCTTGTTCTGAGTGCTACAATATAAAGTGAGATGTGCTTATGGAGAGTAGAGGAGAAAGAGTTTGGGCTCCACAACGACCTACGTAGTAGAGCGAGCTTCCTTGATGAGTTAAGTCAACTCTTGATGCTCTTGTGTCGCTCTAGAGCTATGTTACTAAAAAAGTTGTGTTTTGTTGATAATGCATTTGTGTTGAGGGTAATTGTTAGTCCCAATTGATGCTTGATGAAATCACCTTAGGACAGCTGAAATTTTCCTTTCTTTTATCTTGTGGAGGTGAGAATTACTTTGTTTGCTTGAGGACAAGCAAAAGCTTAAGCTTGGAGGAGTTGATAACTATGGATTTTAGCCTATCTTATGCTCTCTTTTGCTTAGGTTTTGGATAAAAAATGTGTAAAAGTATTCCCGAAAACTAACTTAATGTGCTTGTCTGCAGGGTTTGGTCAAAATAAGGCAAGAAAGCCATAATCAACTCATGAAGGAGTTAAAAATGCACAAGTTCAAAGCTGGGACTGAAGCGCTGACCGCGATGGAAAAGAGCGGCCGCGTAAGGTCCACCGCTGAAGCGGCCACAATTACGCGGTCCGCGGAAGTGAGATTCAGAGAAGATGTTTTGGGTACAACAGTGACCGCTGACCGCGATGAAAAAGCGCGGCCGCGGTGGTATTTCCGCTGAGAGAGTTGATCGAAGTTCAGAGACCCTGCAAGTTGAGCTTGACTGAGGAGCGCGGTCCGCGTCCAAATTACGCGGCCGCGGTTGATGCTAACACGGAGGCGGTAACTTTTACGCTGTTCGCGAAATCAAGTCCAAACCAAGCACAAAAGTGAAGAACTGCGGTCCGCGCTTGTTTTTGCACGGCCGCGAAAGTCCATACACTGAGGCGCTCAGTATTTCGCTCACAGTGAAACCTCCGTAGGGGTATTTTTATCCAGTAAATCAGTTGTGTATAAATTATGGCTGTTTATCGGGCGGGCTGGGACGGGTTGAACAAAAAAAAACCAGCCCGTCCGTTATCGGACCGGGTTGGTTAGGCTGGGAATTTCGGGTTATTTTGGGCCCGTTCGGGTTCGGGCTTAACGGGTTCGGGCGGGCTGGGCTAGTGTAATTTTTTTTTTAATTAAATTTTATTTTTCTTATTCAATTTTATTGATACTTAAGTGTTTGAAAACTTTTAAGGCTTAGAATTAAACTTTGAAGTTTAAACTTTAAAGTTTTAAATTTGAAATTTGAATTTTAAAATAAAATTGAAATTAGAAAGTAAGTGGCTACAAAAAATTATTTAATAAGACCAATAGGCAATATGTAAGGAACAAACTCCGAAGGCTTTCATTTTATATTTATAATACTTCAAATTAATTTGCAAGTTCTTTTTTGATTTTTCTATTTTTGAACTTGCAAATTAAAAGTTTACAGCAATTATAAAAAATAAGAAATAGTACACCACATATTTTGCATCATTTTTGTAAGTTCTTCCATGTCAACATGAGGTTCTTGGTTTCCGGCATTGGTTGAATCGGAACCATAAACCATTATATCTCCAATTTCTTGGTCCTCCTCTTCGTCTACCTCGGCACGCCGTTGATTTCGCCGTTCTGATCTTATCCAATCTCTGAAGCACACTAGAATTTCCAAAGCGTTGCTGCCCAATGAATGACGGGTATCTCCTAGTTGTTGCCTTGCTTGGCTAAATGCGCTCTCTGATGCGACTGTTGAAATCGGCACATTTAGCACGTCTCGTGCCATGGCCGAAAGAACAGAAAATTGATTTGAGTTGCTCTTCCACCAACCCAGCGGTAGAAAATCCTTTGTGAGGGGCTCTGGTGACTTTTGCAAGTAGAATTGGAGTTCATAAATATCTCTGCTACTGGTTTGTTGATGCTCTCCTAGTGTAGACCAAATCAAATAATCTTGAACACCATCATCATCATCCAAAGTTGTTCCAGATGTTGAAGTATTAGTTGAAGGAATATTTGCATCTACAACCGAAGAAGCATCAATAATGTTAGAATAATAATTATATAAAGTTTGTAAATGACTGTGTAGATCAGAAATACAAGTGTCAATATTAGGAATTTCAGTTGGTCCAATATCCATATAAGTATATAAAGCACGGATTAATTGGAAACACTTTATCATTTTGATAGTAGGGTTTAAAATAGCACCAATTGGGTAAATATGGCGAATTGGATATAAGTATTTTTTAAACTTATCTAGCATTGATTCAACAACAGAAGTATATCCTTCTTTCTTCTTCAAATTATGTAGTAAAAGAGAAATTTCAGCAATATGAACTAATCCATTTGCAATAGTAGGATAATAAGCTCCACAAAATTCAAGTGTAGCCACATAAAATTTTTGTAAAAATTGTACAACATCTTGAATGACATCCCAAGTTCTAGATGTTAACAAACGCCTAGGATCGGTACAATGAGAATTAGCAACTTCAGTTATAGGAATTCTATATTTATAACAACATCTTAAGAATAAATAAGTATAATTCCACCTAGTAACTACTTCTTCAGGCACGAGTCTTGGTTTTAGTCCATAGTGTACATATTTTTCCTTAAATGCATTTAATCTAGCACTTCTATTATTTCCTTGAATTACACCAATAGCTCTCCTAACCAAAGTGATTTCATCTATAAATAATTCAAGGTCACTTTTCACAATCAAGTTATAACTATGGCATGCACATCTAACATGAAATATTTCAGGAACTGGTGAGTGTAGATGCAATTCAATATTGTAATAGCAGCATTGTTGTTAGAAGCATTATCAAATGACATACACAAAACTTTTTCTGCAAGATTATAAAATATAGTAACTTCATGGATAATATTACTTATAAATGCACCAGTATGACTTTGATCTTCATCATATTAAAAAGCAATAATACGTTTTTGCATATAAAAATTATCATCTATCCAATGGCATGTAACAGTCAAATAATTATTTTCATTTACAGAACGACCAATATCAGAAGTAAGAGAAACTCTACAAGAAAGACTTACGAACAAATAACGTATATATGTCTGATATTGTCCAAAAAGCCTAAAGATATCAGCTCTACAAGTACTTCTAGGAATACCTTTAAACATAGGTTTATAAATTCTTTGAATATAAGTAACAAGATACAGCGAAGAAGCAAAACTAAAAGGTAAACAACCTAAAACAATCATTTTAGCTAATTCTTCCCGATCTTTCGTAATATCGTATTTACCCAATAACCCTCCAGTACTCGGGTTAAGTTTTTGTTGCCCAGATTCCTCAGCTACTCCCCAATCAAGAGGGTGTTTCTCTTCCATATGCCTACGAAGTTGACCCATTCCCCCTCCCTTACCGGGCTCATGTTTATAATGTTCATTACAAATTTTACATTTTACATAATTCTTTTGATCTTCTACTCTTTCAAAAAACTTCCAACACTTACTTCTTAATCTTCGATTCTTCTTGATAGGGAGAGGAGGCTTACTTGCTCCACCCCTAATATTTTGAGTTTGACTAGCATTACCAGGTGTAGGTGGTGGTGTTTCAAGATTATCGGGTGATTGAATATCATCTAAAATATCATTTAAATCATCATCTATACCATAATTTCCTTGCATTCGCTCATAATCTATATTTAAATTTTTAGGTGAACTTTCAGAAATATGTATAAAGCTACTAGAAGAACCAACACCACCTCTTGATCTTTTGAAAGTTTTCTTACTACCACCTCTACTAGTTCACGCTTTTTGGCTGCTCTAAGTAAATCCATTATGTAAATTTGTCACGACCCTAAAACGGACCCGGTCGTGATGGCGCCTATCGTGAAACTAGGCCAGCTGACACAAACCCCAAAACCAACCAGACATTTATAATAAGTCATTTAAAACCATTAATTAGCAAAAATCCCATAATATAAGTAAAAATAAACAGTGAGGAAACATAACACAGCCCGACATCGGGGTGTCACCAGTCATGAGAAACTACCAACTAGTCTAGGAATTGGAAAGGACAACATAGTCTGAAAATAAACTACTAAGACAGTCTGAATAAGATACGAAGGAGAAGCACTGGGCTGCAAACGCCAAGCAGCTACCTAGTCAACTCCGGAGACCTGCTGAAAGGCTGATCAACACTCGTTATCGTGACTCGAGACTCCTGGATCTGCACACAAGGTGCAGGGAGTAATGTGAGTATGCCAACTTAGTAAGTAATAAAAGTAAAGGCAGCTGAGCAGTAAGAAAACACGTAAACCACGTCATAACTCTACAGCAAAACAGTATAAGTCCAGAACAACGCAGTAAAGCAATAAAACTCGTAAAAAAACAACTCAGTTCAGTAAAACCTTTTAAAACATCTTTCAATAGTTTCAAACAAGTGATGAAAACAGTGAGTAAAAGGATAGAAACGTAAACAGCCCCTTGGGCAAAACAAGTACCATAAACAGCCCCTCGGGCATAATATCAGCAGAACCAACCCCTCGGGCTACCTCACAATCACTCGTAATCAGCCCCTCGGGCAACAACAGCCCCTCGGGCAATATCACATCACACACACTGGGTACCCTCGCTCACTGGGGGCGTACAGACTCCGGAGGGGCTCCTACAGCCCAAGCGCTAACATAAGCCATCTCGTGGCATAACAAATCAGGCCCTCGACCTCTCATATATCACAAATCAGTACAACCTGCTGCGGCGCGCAGCCCAATCCCATGATATCCTCACAACTAGGGGTGGGCATAAAATCCGAAAAACCGAATACCGAACCGGACCGAATTAATTCGGTATTTCGGTTTCGGTTTTTTCGGTATTTCGGTCTAATTCGGTATTGCAATTTCGGTATTTTGGTATTTCGGTACGGTTCTCGGTATTGAAATTCTGAAATTTCGGTATACCGAAATACCGAAATACCGATTTATACAAGTCTAATTCTGCATTTGTCTTCTGTTGTTCTTCCACTCTGATGTAGTTTGTTACATTTTCTCTTTTGGTTTTTAACATTTGAGCCATTTTTCTCTGATCTCAGAAGTGGAGGCATATCGATTGATACCCCAAAGGAGCTCTATTGGTCCTGCGTTATTTGACTTCCAAGTTTGTTCAAAATGTTGGTTCAATGCAAGCTGTTCATCTCAGGAAAAGTGCACAAGCGGCCAATTGAGGCGCACCATTTTACTGCAAAATAGAGATTATTGTACCTTTGACAGGTAGAGCAATATAGAAATTATTAATCTTACAATATAACAAATAAAGAACTAAAGAAAGGGACAAAGTTCTCACAGAAGATTAATTAAGAGGAAAAAGCTGCAGCAAACGAGAGAAATCCAAAGAAAGACATTGACGCTGTTATGGGACAAAGAATATGATCATGAACAGGGAGAGCATACGGAGGACAACCAAAAGAACAAAAGAAAATAGTTCAAGAAAATACGATTCTTCTGGTTCCACTCTGACCATAATCCTGATCATGAACTACAATGAGCTTCGCCTCGCTTAGCGCAAAACATGTTGAGAGTCACTACCATACCAAAATATTTAGGTTAAACCGAAACCGTACCGAACCAAAATAAGAAAAACCGAACCGTACCGAAATATTTTGGTATGGTATTTGGTATACACAATTGATAAACCGAATACCGAAATACCGAACCGAAATTATTAAATACCGAACCGAAGTACCGAATGCCCACCCCTACTCACAACACATGCTCTCGGCCTCACTCAGTCAGAACTCACTCAAGCCCCTCAAGCTAACAGTACAATAGGTACTCGGCTCAAAATATCATTTATAAAATTGAAAGGAGTGAATAAAATCCGAGTTATAAAATCAGTGAAAGCATAGCATGACTAAGTGTAAATATTATCAAAAAAGCGAGGAAACAGTAGTAAAAAGCCCCTAAGGGTCCAAACAGTCGGCACGAGGCCCAAACACGAATTTAGCCCTAAACATAGTAATACCTTCCAAAACACAATAGTTTCAAACATTTTTCAATCAAATACGCGACTCAATAGTCGTACGGGATGGACCAAGTCACAATCCCCAGCGGTGCACGACCCCACGCTCGTCATCTAGCGTGTGTGTCACCTCAAAATAGCGGTTTCATACCCTCAGGACAACATTTACAATCATTACTTACCTCAATCTGGTCCAAACTCTAGCCCGCGATGCCTTTGCCTCTCAAATCGGTCTCAACTCGCCCTGAATCTATCCAAAATCAGAACCATAGCATCAAAATAGTCCAAAGGAACAAAGCCCACGCAAAAATAACCAAACTTACTCAAAAATCCCGAAATTGGCCAAACCCAACCCCCGGGCCCACTCGGATTTCGATAAAAATCACATTACTAGAATCCTTATCCTCCCACGAGTCTATACATATCAAGAACATCAAAATCGGACCCCAAATGGCCCCTCAAATTCCCAATTTACACTCGCCAATATCTAGTCCTAATTCCCCAAATTTAACCCTTATTTTCCATTAATTTCAAGCCTAATCAGTGAAATAATGCCATGGAATCGAGTATTGAGTTCAAAAATCTTACCTCCAAGTGTTTCCCTTCGATTCCCTCTTCAATCCCTCTCAAAAAGCTTCAAACTCGGTCAACAATGGTGAGAAATGGCCTAAAATTCGCGAAGATGGCTATTTAAACATTCTGCCCAGGGATTTAAATTCCTTAATCGCGATCGCGGAAATAACCTCGCGATCGCGAAGAACAACTTTTCTGGCTCCTGAAATAACACTATGCGAACGCGTCCCTCTCCACGCGAACGCGATGCTCTGCCCCTCACACCTACGCGATCGCGGACCACTAACCTTACGCGACACGACTTAACTCATGCGTTCGCGATGCTTTACCTGAACGACTCCCGCGATCGCAACTCCAAATATGCGAACGCGAAGAACAACCTAGACTGCCTCTACAACTGCTCTACGCGATTGCGAGCCTCCTCATGTGAATGCGAAGAAGAAACTTCTGCAACAGAACTGAAGGAAAAATCTGCAACTCTCAAAACAAGAATTTGATCCATTTAACCACCCGAAACTCACCCGAGGCCCTCGGGACCTCAACCAAACATGCCAACATATCCCATAACATCATTAAAACTTGTTACAACCTTCGAAACACACAAAACAACATCGAAACATCAAATCATCATCGGATTCAAGCCTAAGAAATTTCAAAACTTCCAAATTCTGCTTTCGATCAAAAAGTCTATCAAACCTCGCCCGAATGACCTGAAATTTTGCACACACGTCCCAAATGACACAACGGACCTACTCCAACTTCCGGAACTCCATTCCCACCCCTATATCAAAATTTCTACTACCAACCGGAAAACACCAAATTCCAATTTCGCCAATTCAAGCCTAAATCTACCCCGGACCTCCAAAACACATTCCGATCACGCTCCTAAGTCCCAAATCGCCTCACGAAGCTATCCGAATCATAAAATCAAATTTCGAGATCGTTTACTCAAAAGTCAACTTCCGGTTGACTTTTCCAACAAAAAAGCCAACATAAGAGACTAAGTATCTCATTTCTCTACAAAACCACTCCGAACCCAAACTAGCCAACACTATGCGATGAAACACAGCTGAACAACACATAAAGAAGCAGAAATGGGGGAAACAGAGCGGTAACTCATGAAACGACCAACCGAGTCGTTACAAAGTTAAATTAAGAAATTAAATTAATAATTCTAAATAATAAAATAAGTGTACACCAAATAAGAGAAAGATATGGAACGAGTGTACCGGGATTCCGGATGCTACACTAATTTTGATATAAAAAATCAAACTTCAATTGATAGACCGAAACTTGATAGTTGATACTTGATAGTACTTGATACCACACTTCACTTGAATACTTGATATTTGATAATAATAATTTTGTAATGGCTAAACTAAATAATTGATGAACCTTGAAATAATAAGTATAAATGAGAATTTGAGATTTGAGAATTTAAGAACAATAATATCAAGAGAGAATTGAGAGAGAATTAGAGTAGTAAGAGAGTGAATTGTGAGAAAAAATGAAGAAGAAGGGGGGCTATTTATAGGTTTTAAAAGGTTAAAAATATAATTTTTAAATTATTAAGGGTGGGAGGGCTATATTTTTAATGGGGGAGGCCGAAATGGCCATTTCTGCAAAATCTGGCCGTTCCCCAATGGTCATTTCTGAATTTGACCGTTGGCAACGGTCCAAATAATTAAAAAAAAATTGTAACGGTAACCAGGCTGAAACGGGCTGCAGCTCGTTAACAACCCGTTAACGGGTTAACGGGCTTAGCGGGTACGGTGCACCGGTATCCAAAATATGTTCGTCCAAAATCCGTCCCCCGACCAACCCGTCCCAGCCCGCACATAAAGCTACAGTAACAGGCTGGACCGGGCAGACCCGGGTTGAAAACGGGTCAGCCCGGCCCGACTAACACCTATAGTATAAATAGATCTTTTTCACATTTTTAGGTTATCTTTTGTATCAGGGAGCTCGTGAACAGCCATACTTTACTATTTAGAGTAATTTTAGAGTAGCTTTAGCTTATTTTTTTAGATTTTGTTCTTGTAATCAACTTTTATGGCTTATATTTCATCTCCATCTTTGATTTCTACCTTGATTATGAGTAGCTAAACCCCTTAGCTAGGGTTGTGACCCAACCCTAGTGTGGATATTTAATGTGTCTTCAATTTTAGGGCTTATTTGTTTATGAGTTAGTGATATTTAGCTTAATTCATGCTTTAATTGTAGAATTGGTGGTTGCAAACACTGATTCGTGCCTTGATGACTTAGACTCTTCTTGAGAAAGAGAGACTAAGTCTAGGAAAATTAGGCTAACAAGGAATTGGGGTGCATTCAAGAGATTGATAGCCCCAATTAAAGGGTTAAATCTAGAGATAGTAATACCCGACTTGAGCCAATATCATTTGTTGTGCATGAACACCCATGACTTGAAAAAGTCAAATCGGGCAAAGTCACTCAAACTACCGAGGGGTATAGAGTGAGCACTTATGTGTGATGGTTATATCACGATCCCAATCATAACAAGCTTGTCCTAAATTCTAGATCCCATTAGATACTCGCCTAGGTGTAAGTCACTTCCCTAGTGCTTTTTATCACTTGAGAAAACTCCTACATAAACGTTGTACTTAGATTACTTTCAGCAATCAATAACATTAAACGTAAATTAGAAACAAATCCAAGCATGGTTAGAAGTGCAATTAAAAGCAACACGCATAGCTAGATTAGATAGAAACCCAACTCCCAATCAATATTAACTCCCTGTGGATATTAATCCCGACCTTTCGGGTAAAATCTGCATCGACCACTCCTCGCCATTATATAGTGGTGCAGGGTTGGAGCCGATCAGTAGTACCGCTGCCAAATGAGAGTGAAAGTGAAGAAAATGAACTTGAGCATCTTGTCGCTGTTTCTGGAACTGAGAAGGAAGAATGGCAGCAACCCATTATTGATTTCTTGAGCTACGGGATACTTCCAGAAAATCCGAGGAGAAGGACTGAAATCCGCCGTCATGCACCACGCTTCCTTTACTACAAAGATACCCTATACATAAGATCATTCGAGGGAGTACTCTTGCGATGCTTAGGAAAAGATGAAGCACTCCAAGCTTTGCAAGAAGCGCACTCTAGGGTGTGTGGATCACGTCAGTCTGGACCAAAGCTCCACTTCCATATAAAAAGGATGGGATAATATTGGCCAACGATGGTAAAAGATTGCTTGGACTACGCTAGAAGATGCAAGGCTTGCCAATTCCATGCAAATTTCATCCATCAGCCTCCCGAAGTGTTGCACCCGACTGTGGCATCCTGGCCATTTGACGCTTGGGGACTGGATGTTGTTGGCCCACTGCCAAAATCCTCTGGTGGGCACTTATACATCTTGGCTGCAACTGACTACTTCTCAAAATGGACAGAAGTTGCTGCTCTTAAGGAAGTAAAGAAGGATAATATTGCAAGTTTCATCCGAGTAAACATTATCTATCGCCTTGGCATTACTCGTTATATAATAATGGATAATGGCAAGTCGTTCGACAATAGGTTGATGAACAAGATTTGTGATCTCTTTGGCTTCAAGCAACATAACTCTTCTATGTACAATGATGCCGCCAATGGTCTAGCTGAGAAATTCAACAAGACTCTTTGCAACTTGTTAAATAAAGTCATCTCCGAATCCAAATGAGATTGGCATAACCGTATGGAAGAAGCTCTATGGGCATATAGGACAACTCACCACATGCCAACGCAAGCGACCCCTTATTCACTCGTTTATGGAGTCGAAGTCGTCTTGCCACTTGAGCGTCAAATGCCTTCATTACGATTAGCTATTCAAGAAGGGATCACTGATGAAGAGAAAGCTCGACTTCGATTAGCAGAGCTGGAGGCTCTTAATGAGAAGAGGTTGGAAACTCAACAGAGTCTTGAATGTTATCAAGCTCGATTGTCTCACGCCTTCAATAAAAGAGTTCACCCAAGATCCTTTCAAGTAGGAGATCAAGTCCTCGCCATACGAAGACCCATTATTACTTCCCATAAACCTATAGGGAAGTTCACTTCAAAATAGGATGGGCCATATGTCGTGCAAGAAGCTTATTCAAGTGGGGTTTACAAGTTGGTTGATGCAGATGGCATGAGAATCGGCCCTATCAATGGCAAGTTTTTGAAGAAGTATTATCCTTGAAGTTGAAACGCTCTTTAACGCAAGAGCATAAACTGCATGTAACTCCTGGCCCGCAAGAGTATACATTGTGTACACAAAAAAATCTGCTAGGTTGAAAACCTCAAAAGAGGTGGCCTAGATAAAAGTTAGGACATACAAAAAATAAAAATAAAAAGTTCGCTAGGTTAAAAATCTCGAAAGAGGCGGCCTAGGCAAAAGTTAGGACATAAATAACAAATCACCCATTCTGAACTACGGTATGACTTGATCATCTTCATTGAGGTACGTAGGCAGCTTAGAGTTTCACTCCGAGTTCAGTCGCATAAGTTCAAAAGATACATATTGCCTCAGTCGTTGTCCAAATGAAGTATGATGAAAGTAATTCATTCAACCAGCACTTGAAAATCAGGCTGAAGTTTCATTCTTCTTTTGAACTTTGGATCTCATATGACTTAAAGGGGGCAGGACTCTATGATAAATCAGTGTCTCCAATAGGACGATTATAGTCTTTTAGAAGGCTACCAAGTATTTGCACTGAAGTTCAGGGATTCACTATGTCTGTATGTTCAGCAAATCTTTAAGTCCTCCGGTCTTCAAGTTGAAATATTTAAGCCCTCCAAGTCTCCAAATTGAAGTCATTAAGTCAGTCGATCTTGAAGTTGAAGTCTTCAGATTCGTCGGTGTTAAAGTTGAATTGTTTAAGCCCTCTAAATCTTCAAATTGAAGTCTTCAAGCCTCCTAATGTAAGTTGAATTTTAAAAGTCTACCACTCTTCAAGTTGAAGTCTGCAAAGTCTGTCAAATCTTCAAAGTTATCCAAGTGTTCAAGTCGATGTCGTCAAGTCCACGAAGTCTTCGAGTTGAAGCTTTCTAATTTCCTATCTTAAGGTGGACATTTAAGTCCCATTGCACCTTAAGTTGGCCTCTTTGTGGGTTTTTTCTTAAAAGGAACTCTAATTTTTCAATCTTAAGGTGGACATTTAAGTCCCTTTGTACCTTAAGTTGGCCTCTTCGCGGGTTTGTGCTTAAAATGAACTATAACTTTTCAATCTTAAGGTGATATTTAAGTCCCTTTTCACTTTAAGTTGGCCTCTTTATGGATTTCTCCATCTATTTATTGCCATGGACTTGTACTTCAATATTCCGTATGAACTTTTGCGTCCTGAAATGGCCTCCGATTTTTTTTTGGGCGGGGATGAGTATCCATCCCTTCACACCCTGAGAGAAATCTCTCCGATAGTCGGGCCACCTTGAGAGTAATCTCCCCGACAGTCAGGTCACCTTGAGAGTAATCTCTCCGATAGTCGGGCCACCTTGAGAGTAATCTCTCCGATAGTCGGGCCACCTTGAGAGTAATCCCTCCGATAGGCGGGCCACCTTGAGAGCAATCTCTCCGATAGTCAGGTCACCTTGAGAGAAATCTTTCCGTAGTCGGGCCACCTTGAGAATAATCTCTCCGATAGTCAGGCCACCTTGAGAGTAATCTCTCCGATAGGATCACCTTCTTCATGCCTGAATCACCTCGTTAAACAAGAACATATCTTTCTCGTTTGACCTAAAAAAAAAAGAAGTAAAGAAAATGCAAGGGAATTGAAGAAGATAAAAAATCACCTTTGCGCAGGCTCCCTAAACGTCAAAGGCCGAAGTAAATTTGACTTTAAGGATGACGCTGGTTATAATCAATTACCATGAGAGTGCGGGGTTTATATAGCTAATGAAACATGGCATTAAAAAGGTTGTTAGGCGATGTGGGATCAGGTGTAAGGCGGCATCAACAATCCTTTCCCAACATGAAAAGGGAAAATAAATGGATGTCTCCTGAAGGGCTGACTAGTAACGAAGGCGGCAAAAAGGATTTTGTTTGATGCAACTGAATGTTGGATTAAGCTGGTGATTAAATGTTGTGGAAAAGTATTCGTGTCCTAAGCGGAATCTAATGAAGTTAAGCCGAGATGAATCTTGCATGTTCCTGACTTCTTGTGAGTGCACAATGATAACAATTAAATATGAATTTGTCGAGCCTTATGAGGTGCGAAAACATCACGTGGTACGTGTAGGAATTTAGTTCATCAACTGGATAAAACTTTCTAAAGGATTATTCCCATTGGAACATGACTTTGTTACAATGAGATGTATACTTACTCATGGATCCTTATACAATAAAGATTGATGATAGAAGATAATTGTCAAATGCTACGTGGGAAATCCGGGTATTGTGCTCTACCAAACTCTACTGAAGGCATGCAAATGATTATAAATTTATCTCCAGCTAGGCAAATTAGAGTGAAAAATCTAATTCATGCAATGAATTTATAAGATTTTTTATTGGAGGCTAATATAGGGGTGCTGGACGTTGCTCTTTTATTGTACAAAAAAGGGGTCAAACTTTGGAGTGTTGTAATACTTCGAGCCTTGTCTTTATGACACAAAAAAAAAAAAAAAAAAAATACATATCCAACAAGTCTTGAAGTAGGGGCATATGTAGGCAATTAAAATTTTATTAAATTTAAATCCATAAGAAATTTGGATTTAATCTCTAATTAAATATATTTTGCCAAAATAAATATTATGTGCTAATATATATTGACTTAGTTATTTAAATCTAATTAAATTGATTGAAATAAAGGTCTAATATTATTGGCTATCACATTTAATTGGGCTACGAATAATGAGCCCACTTCGTTAGGCTAACATGTCATCTTCCTAGATGCCTAATGCCACGTGTCAAATGACGTGGCACACCAAGTCAAACGGAATAGCCGATGGGATCATGCCATGTGTCAAAATGACAAGGCATGCCAAGTCACATTAAAAGGCCAATGAAACCACGCCACGTGTGCAAGTGACATGTTCTGGCCAATCAAACGCGGCCTTGTCACACTTCAATTTGATTGGTCGGAAGGAGTTTGTTCTTATCATAACTCTTCCCTCTCACAACTATAAATAGGGGTCTTCATAATCCAGAAAATACACCAGAAGTTATAACAAGAAGCAAGAAAGAGCTCGTGGATCAAACGCTCCTCCACAAGTTTCAAGCTTCAAGCAATCAAGTTCAAGCTCAAGAACGAAGAACAAATCAAGTTCAAGCTCAAGAACGAAGAACAAATCAAGCTCAAGCTCAAGAATGAAGAAGAAATCAAGATTCAAGGAGTACAAATTCAAATCAAAGTTCGTGCTAGTTGAATTCAAGATCATCGTTCGTAGCAACAACTACATACCAACTCTTTTTACATAACGAAATGAAAATCCAAAAACCGGGGAATCCATCGGTCGATATTCAAAATCAAGCTCAAAGGTCCTTGAATTTATTTACTATTGAAAAGAAGAATCAAAGGATTCATAGAGATTGTACACTCATATTATTTGAAATCAAATACTACGATTGTTGCAATATTTTTTTTCTTGATTTTATTTTCTCGATGGAAATTTATTGTCTACAGTCTACTAAATAGTTTATGGTTTTTGTTATAAACATATATCATTATAAGACTTGTAAGTCGAGTTACTGCAGCTAAGATTTTATCAAAAAATATATTGGACAAAAAGGGATCATCCCAATAATAATATTGACTCATCCAAGTCAAAATACCTTCTAAATACCAGCAAAGATAATTTTCACATTATACATTTATTAGAATTAAAAGTCAAGACAAATCACTTTCTCATATAAGATTATTTCTAAATAATACAAATGAAACACTTTATGAGCTTCGTTATAAGTTACAGGCAGGAAGAAATTAAAGATTTTGATGGTGATCATGCACAAATAACAAATGAATAGAAAGATAGTAAATAAAGCATTTTTAGACTTATTTATATAATGTATTCTTATTCGTTGGAATCATGTTCTATTTTCAGATTGTTTATAGCACAGGCTATATAACTACTCCATTCGTCCCAATTTATGTGACACTCTTTTCTTTTTAATCAGTCTAAAAAAGGATGTTACTTTTTCTTATTTAAAAATAATTTATCTTTAGGACTTTTACTTTACCCTTAATAAATTAACTTGCAGACACGCAAATATCTATGATTTATGTTAGACCACAGGTTTTAAAAGCTTTCTTTTATTTCTTAACTCCATATTGAGTGAAACGCCTACATAAACTAGACAGCAGGGAGTATAATATTTAGAGCTCGTTTGGAAAGTCACCTTGGAAATGGATTTGGGTGTAATTACACAGTTTGACATGTTTGTTTGACCAAGTAATTACTTGGTCAGTATGGAATTGGGTGTAATTAGAGGGGTGTAATTACATTCTCCAATTCTCAAGAGGGAGGTGAGAATTGGTGGTAATTACACTGTGTAATTGCAAGGTTGCTTTTTAGTTTATTTCCTTTTTGTTTTTATTTTAATTTATTTTTTATAACTTTTTAATTCTATTATTTTAATTTTTTAATTTTATTTTTACTTTTTAATTTCTTTTGAAATTTTAAAATATATTTTTCTTTGTACATTATTTATTTTTTATTTCTCTATATTTACTTCTTGTGATTCCATGTAATTGCTTATATTTTATTTTTTTATTTATTTTATTATTCTTTTTTTTAAACTACACCTCCTAATATTATAAATAAGGAGTCATTAACAAACTTGACATATAATAAGTGATGCAACTAAAGTGAAATTTCGTAGTTGAATGTGGTTATAAACTTATCATGTTTTCTAATCTTAAGTTGCAGTGAGACTTACTATTATTATGTTGAAATTTGACATATGTTAAACTATTTTATTTATTTATTTATTTATTTTTGAAATTGTGTTATATTCATGGTTCCAATTTACTCTTTTTAGTAGTATTGGCTCACATTGCATGTTGTTCATTTTTTAGTTAGAATTGATAGATTAGTTTTTTCAAACATTTGAATAATGTTATGACACTATATTTACAAATAGTAATTTATTTTATCAATCATGAATTCCATGATATTCTTACAAAACGTATATTTTTAATTTTTGTAAGTATCTAAACTAAATATTATTAATTTTTAAAAAAATATAAATTATTTTTACAATATTATTTATAATTATACGATTACTAATTAATGTATATTCGCGAAAATATACACATCTTAAATACCTAATATAATATCATTTATACGTATAAAAATTTATAGGCATATATTTATTATAATTTGTATATTTTGATAATTACTTAATTTAAAATTTAATCTAACTGTGTAATACAGTTGTGCAACCAAACAGTAAACTTATAATTACACTATAACAAACAAACAGGTCGTCGTAATTACACAACTGTGTAATTACTACCCTAGTAATTACACCAATTTCAATTACAGAGTGGCTTTCCAAACAGACTCTTAAACTGTCCATGTTACTATTTGCAAATTTATTATTTACCATTAATCCGCACCTAAAACCATAATCATGTATTATCATTGTTCGCTTTTTATTAATTCAAAGGTTAATCATGTGGTGCCCGGAGGACGGCGTTCAGAATGATACTCTACTTCACAACGAATCTCCACATCAATTGTCATCTTTCTGTACAATTTATGTGACACTTTTTGATTTTTAAGATTTAAAATTTTTAATTTTGATCGACTATATGGACATAAAATCTTAAAATTTTCAAAATAAAATTTACATACTTAAAAATTAAGTAAAAAGTACTATAAGTAACAATAATTAAAATTTAAAATAATTAAACGACACATAAAAATTTATGATTAAAAAGTAATTCTTTTGAATCTCGATGTAACATATATTTGGACGAAGGAAGTGGTTCTTTTAACCTACAAATGGAGACTTGTGATAAAATCCCATGTGGGAGCCTACAAATTCTCTCTATTAATAAGGGAGAATAAGCAAGCAGCACGTCAACATGCTTGCTTGGGATTGAAAGGGTAAACCGGTCATTTTAGTTAAACTGGAAGAATATGATTGCTTAAAAAAAAATCTTACTGTATGTATAAAATTTTGAACTCCTTTGACTAAACTACCCCTAGGCTTATGTCATTAACCATCACCGTACACTTCTTCACCCAATAACTTTATGACGCCCAATTTTGTTTCTGGGTCCCACATTCCACCCCNCGCCTCCATATATTAGAAATAATGAGTCATTAACAAATTTGGCATATAATGAGTGATGCAATTAAAGTAAAATTTCGTTGTTGAATGTTGTTATAATCTTATCATGTTTCCTAATCTTAAGTTGTAGTGAAGCTTACTATAACTATTATTATGTTGGAATTTGATATATGTTAAACTATTTTATTTTTTTTGAATTTTGAAATTGTGTTATATTCATGGTTTCAATTTACTTGTTTTAGTAGTATTGGCTCATATTGCATGTCGTTCTTTTTTAGTTAGAATTGATAGATTAGTTTTGTCAAACATTTGAATAATGTTATGACATTATATTTGTAAATATTAATTTATCTTTTTTCCTTCTCAAAAAAAATATTAATTTATTTTATCAAACATAAATTCTATGATGTTCTTACAAAACGTATATTTTATTTTTGTAAGTATCTAAACTAAATATTATAAATTTCAAAAAAAAAATATAAATTATTTTTATAATATTAGTTATCAATATATGATTACTAAATTAATGTATATTCACGAAAAAATATACATCTTAAATACAAAATATAATAATATTTATACTTATAACAATTTATAGGCATATATTTATTATATTAACTTTTAAGCTTTATAATTACTTAGTTTAAAATTTAATCTAACTGTGTAATTACACTTGTGCAACCAAACACTAAACTTGTAATTACATTGTAATTACACTATGACAAACAAACATGTTGTGGTAATTACACAACTGTGTAATTACTAGGGTGTGTAATTACTACCCTAATAATTACACCAATTCCAATTACAAGGTGGTTTTCCAAACAGACTCTTAAGTTTCTTGATTTGTTAATTTAATTATCTAAAAATTTTATTATTGAGGACTAGAATTGAGATAAGATGACAATTATAATTTGTTAAAACATATGATCTAACGTGCTCAAACAAATTTGATCATAATTTGATATGATTAATATTTTTTTAATAAAATCCGTGCATCACACGAATATTTATACGAGTGTCAGTTAATATGCATGGATTAGATAAATAATTTAGAAACAATTTTTTTTAGATAAGATAGAATCAGCATTAACTTTGGAATGTAATCTAGATAGAATTAACTTACCCATGTTTTCAAACAAAATAGAACAATACATTAAACCTTAGCCAATTTTTGGCAACAATCAGGATAAGTAATTAATTTAATGCAGACTCCCACAGTTATTGCACTTCCATTAATTTTAGGAGGTGAAGATTTACTTCTTCTTTTTTGTTTTACACAGTTGGGAAAATATTTAATGGTAAAAACAGAAACTTACGTTGCAATGACTCAATAATGTATATCTTTATTTTTTATCCACGCAAAGCTGACTCACTTTTCTTTGTACGTTTTTAGTTCAGGACTCCAAATGTTTTTTTATTACTAGAAAAGGGCTTTCTTTATTCACTATAAAAACCAATTTTTTTTCTCAAAGTTCTTATAAACAAGCAAAAGTCAATTCACAGCTTATTATTTCTATTTGTTTATTTGCTTTGTGTTTTCTTTTTCACAAGTCAAACATGACTCTCCTCGTTGCCCAAACTGAGCATGGTATTATATTTTCCTTTTCTTTTCTCTCTTTATATGTATTAATTTAAGTTTTTGAATTCTTTATCGAGTCATTATCTTTGTGATTTGACCTTCTCAATGTCAGTTACTACTTTATTACTTGTATTGGACTTCTTGATGTGTCTTTTCTTTTTTCGGGTTTCTCATCGCGATTAATATGGATTTGCGTCTGAAAATTTCACTTTGATATGTTGTAAACTACTTGTGTTTCCGAAAGTGAATTCATAAATTATCAGAATTTTTTATTTTCCGTGATATGTAAGCATGATTTTATTATTTTTTCCATTACAAAAGAATTAATTTAATGACTTTTTGATGCAATAAACTGAACGTTGAATTATTATCCGAGAAATTTAACTCTCTCTCTCTCTCTTTTCCTTTTTTTTTGTTCTTGATCTTGCTCTAATTAGGAGCAGAAGTTGAGAACAAGAAGGTAACTACTGATGCTGAGGATTTGTTTCTTGATGGTGGATTTGATGTGCCAAAAAATGTTTCAAACGATGGATTTGTTGTTCCTGGCAACAATGCATTTGGCAACTCATTCAGGTAATAAGTTTTTCTCAATCAAGAAATTAAAATTTATGTATACAACTATTAAAATATATATATATATCTATGTTTATTCTAACATTAAAAAAATATCGTTGCAGGGATTACAGTGCAGAAACTGAACGGAAAAAGATCGTGGAGGAGCTCTATCGACAGAGCCACATTAACCAAACATATGATTTTGTAAGCATCCAAAAAATACAAAAAAAAAAAAAACTCTTGAACAACTTTTGTTTCATGCATATATAATTTTTTTTAATTTTATGGAATTAAAACAGGTGAAAAAGATGAGGGAAGAGTATGGAAAGTTGAATAAAGTTGAGATGAGCATTTGGGAAAGTTGTGAACTTCTAAATGAAGTTGTGGATGATAGTGATCCTGATTTGGATGAACCCCAAATTCAGCATTTGTTGCAAACTGCTGAAGCTATTAGGAAAGATTATCCTAATGAAGATTGGTTGCATTTGACTGCCCTTATTCATGGTTTGTGCCTTTTACTATATCCTAAAAAAGGATTTTAATCTTAGTAAAAATTTATATACACATGTAATACGCGTATAGTCTAGTGGTATCAGTGGAGATGATCTCCCCTTCTGAAGGAGAGTCAGGATAAGGTTGCGTATAATAGACCCTTGTGGTCTGGCCCATCCCCGGAACATAGTCGGAGTTTAGTGCACCGGGCTGCCCTTTTCGCATTGTATTCCAAAAAAAAATTAATATTTAATTTAAGCAAATTAATGTGCATTTTATGCTGACATTATTTTGCCAAAATATTGTAGATCTTGGCAAAGTTCTTCTGCTTCCTAGCTTTGGAGGGCTTCCTCAGTGGGCTGTTGTTGGTAAGAATATTACTGTACATACTCTAAAATATATTACTATATTTTTCACATTTATTTCTCAAGTATGTATTTAATTTATTAACCAATTTATTATGATAGGTGACACATTCCCCCTTGGTTGTGCTTTTGATGAATCAAATGTGCTTTATGAGGTCTTTTTTCTTCCTTTTTATTTTTACTGAGTCTCTATTTATTTATTTATTTATTTATTCTCCTAGAGCTTCATTTTTCTTACTTCTCATTTTCCAATTCTGCAGCAATTCAAGGGAAATCCTGATTACAACAATCCAGCTTACAACACAAAAAATGGAGTTTATTCTGAAGGATGTGGGCTTGATAATGTGGTTATGTCTTGGGGACATGATGACTACATGTATTTGGTATGCATTTTTCTTTTCCAGAAAAGATTAATTGGACTTAATTAAACTAATGAAAATTATATCTGATTTACATATGTTTAACTATGTAGGTTGCCAAGGAAAACAAAACTACTCTCCCATCAGCTGCATTGTTCATCATCCGATACCATTCCTTCTATCGTAAGTATTTATAAATAACTTTTTTATCTATTTGTTCTTGAAAAATATTTTATGTAACAACCTCTCAACCTTCACAAGGTAGGGGTAAGGTCTGCAGACACACTACCCTCCCTAGATCGAAAACAGCCTCTCTACCTTCACAAGGTAGGGGTAAGGTCTGCAGACACACTATCCTCCCCAGATCGAAAACAGCCTCTCAACCTTCACAAGGTAGGGGTAAGGTCTGCGGATACACTACCCTCCCCAGATTGAAAACAACTTCTCTACCTTCAAGGTAGGGATAGGTCTGTGTACACACTACTCTCCCCAGACCTGACTTGTGAATTACACTAGGTCTGTTGTTGTTGTCGTCGTGTCTTTATTACTAATCATGAATCTTTGTTATGTAGCTCTGCACAGAGCAGGGGCATATAAACACTTGATGAATGAGGAGGATCATGAAAATCTGAAATGGCTGCATATTTTCAAGTAAGTTATTGTTTTTCCAATTGATATAATTTGTAGTTTCTACTTGCTTCAGATTTTTATTTTCTTGATTTATTAACTGTTGAGAATGATGTTTGACTGAATGATTTATGATTGTATTTGACAGCAAATATGATCTGTATAGCAAGAGCAGAGTTTTGATTGATGTGGAGAAAGTGAAGCCTTACTACATTTCCCTCATTGAGAAGGTAAATTTTTCGAAATTCTTATTGATCATGTCGTTCCATATAATCTTCTTTATTGATTACTTGAAAAAACATTTTGATTGCAGTATTTCCCAGCAAAGCTGAAGTGGTGAAATCCTCCAATCTGGGCAGCTGTTGAAAAGCTTTTTGTGGATACAACAAATGAGTTCTAGGAATTGGCTTTGGAATTTTATTTGGTGCATTTATTTCTTTTTTCTTTTTTCTTTTTTCTTTTTTCTTTTTCTTGGGGTGGGGGAGTGTCCCCTTGTATGAGAGTCATCACAAACTATGTTCCTTTAAGTTTGTCATAAATGAATGTTCCTTTGTTGAAAATATATGTCTTCTCTAATTTATAGCTTAGTATTCTAATTATTGTGCTGTGTGACACAAACTAAGAGCCCGTTGAGAAATTTCACTTTTTCGAATTTTTTTTTATTTTTTTCGAAATCAGTGTTAGGCCATAAAATTTCCAATTTTCACTTGAAAATGAATTTTGGAATTTTTCAAAAATTTGAAAAACTCCAAAAAGTTGCTTTTCAAAATTTCACTCAATCACTCACAAAACTTCAAAAACAACCTAAAATAATATTCATGTCCAAACACAACTCTATTCAAAGACCATTTTACTTGAATTTTTTTTTCACTTTCTTCTTGGAATTTTATTCTTATGTCCAAACGCCCACTAAATCTCCTCTTTGGAAAAATGCTGTGGAAATCTAAATTGCTCGTACTCTTCATTTTTAGTGCCGCACTCGTGTCAATAGGACGTGGGTGTGAGTGTGGAATAAGTACCAGATCTGGTCAACAATATTGGGTACTTTGACCAAAATCGACGGAGAAATTCGGGACAAATACAATGGTTGTTTGAAATCAAAATAAAAGCTAAGTGAAATTGAAGAAAATGAAATACCTTCGGGTATTCTCGATCAGTATTTTCTCCTTCTAGGAATACCTTGAAAGTTTTTCACAAAACTTCTCATAATTTAGACATAATTTATAACTCTATCTTTAGATATTTGAATTACTTTTAATCCTCGCACTCATATATGTACTTGGATTCATACCTTCTGACTCTTAAAATTTAGATCATGAAGGATCCGACTTCTAGATCTACGCCCTTATCGGATGCCAGCACCCGAGTCCGAGCAACTTAGGTGGAAATAAGTACAGAATGCAAGATCCCCAATATAAAATCATCATAATTTGGTAGACTTTAAAAGAAATAGCTATATACAGTTCCTAAAACACAAAGATAAAAAATGATGTCCCTGAAGTAGTACTCTTTTTGACTACACTGTTCCAAGAATCATAGTACAACTAGGATCAACATTATATAGACATTTTAAAGAGTTCAAAACCAGATGGAGATTTCTGACATCTTGTGAGGAAATTCCTACTACAAAGTGAATCTTGGTCAATACTTTTACAGATTTTTATCTCTTAACTTATTGATTTGACACACAACTTTTGCAATCATTAAGTCCCATAATTCTGATTTGCTTTACTTCTGTTAGTGTTCTAATATTTCCTTCTACTTAGAGATTGGATAATGATAATCAATACAAATGCAAAAACATTGGCATGCTAGAAGTAACTCTGAAGCAAAAGGAACAGCAGCTCATTGAATCAGAGCAATGCATGGCTTGAAAATAAGAAGTAATTTTGTATCGCCAGCTCAAACTAGCTCGAGATTGGCTGCTCATTATCTACTCAAACTCATTGTAAAGACTTTCTTATTATCAGTAAACTCCTTATAAAGACACATAAACTAAATGAACAAGTTGATGATGTAGCATATGAAGCAAACTGGAAGAAGCATCAAGCTTTAGTCTCATTTAGCTGAACTGCTCTTTCAGTTGGGACTGGCTTTGAACCAAAGTTAAGCTATAATTTGTACAATGTTGAGGTTTCTTTGCTTACCTCTTTCCGTTGTTGATACTCCCAGTCCATCAGTGTTGAATGTGATTAAGTTCCCCCTTAACACTGTAGCTTTTGTTATCTCCTTCCATTTCGACAACTTACAGAAATTAGTCGGTAACATGTCTTTCCTCTCGTACTACTTCAAACCAACAACCCACAGCATAACAATGTCAATATAGCTCTAAGCTTTAAAATAGACATTTGTTGTTGATATTCATCAGAAAGAACATAACTGGATTACCAACACAATTCTGGTTTCAAAGAAGCAATATATACTTATCTAACAGCAACTCCATTTAAGATCATCTAAGAGTGTCCATAAGGCCATCCAGTTAATTGATTTTCAGTATACCTTCCGATGCATTTTCCCCTTTCAGAACCTCTTTTCACTCCAAAAATCGGGTTCATCAGCTTCCAGATCTTTGTCACATCTCCATCCATTAAGGAGAATTGTTCTTCAATTCACACATAGAATACATACACTAAATCCACCAGAACCATAAATCCTTGAATTAACGGTGATTAGAAATGCCGTTATTATTGCAGTAAAATGTATAATCTCCTCTTGTCGATCCAAAAGCGAATATAACGATCATTGTGTACGATCAATAATGCGTTCAATATGGTCACTAACAATGCCTGCAACAACCTCAGGAGAAAACCTACTCATCATATCATCTCTTGCCTGTCTACCTTTGGCCTTAACTTCCTCATGATTTCTAATTACATGCCTCATTAGCATTTGCAGCTTATCAACACAAGGTTCAGCCCATAAGTGCCCTTTAAATGGTCCTTCAGTAACTTCACTCATTCTATCCACAGGTAACGGATAACTATTCTCTTCTGTCATGAATTCAGTTGGCCCTGACCAATTTGTAGCAATCACCGGCAATTCCATTGCCATTGCCTCCACAATAGGTCTACCCCAACCTTCACCTCTAGACGGCAAAACAAATGCATTAGCAGCCTTATATAGCCTAGGCATATCAACCTGAGCTATGTGTTCATCGATCACATATACTCGAGCCCAACCATCTCTCGGTTCTTCCAAATCCGAATCCTCCACATATTCAACAATCTTGTTACCAAAATCTCTATCAGAATGATACGGATTCGTTAACAGATACAAAGCTACATCGTCACCTCCAGAAAACTCCCTCAAGTAAGAGCTCAACAAAACATCCCATCCTTTTCTATATTCCCACTTGAAAATACTCAAGAAAACAAATTTTTTCCCCACATTTAATCCATTTGAATTTGACCCCATCACTAAATTCCCTATTGACCCGAGTTCTAGTGGCTCATACTTTAATGGATCAAAAAACTCAAGATCAACAGGCTGAACAATCTTAACAATCTTCAATGGATCAACCCCACTTTGAGTAAATGTTTTCACATGAAAATCAGTAGGAACCCAAACAAAATCCAAAAGATTGCACCTTTTAACATGTTCAGCATTAACCCTATCAGTCTCAAACATAGTCCTACCAATTACAGACTTAAAATGACCATTATAACCTATTGGTGGGCATGGAATTGTATCAAATAGTGGAGGGTACCAAGCACCAGGTTCACTATGACAAATCACAACAGTTTCATTTAACCTACATTCTGTTTGGTGAAGCTCAATAGCTAAATTCCTCATTTCTAAAGGTAAACCCTCCCAAAACTCAAGATTTTCAAGATCCCCATGTTGTTCAATTTTCAACTTAAAGATTGAATCTTTTTTCAAGGAGTGTTCATTTAAAGCTAAAATGTAAGACCAAGCTTCTGAACTGTACCCACCACCTGAAAGAAATGGTGCCATCCATAGGACACAATATGGGGTTGTGTGAATTGGGTTTTTTGAGGTGTTTAAGGTTGTTGGGTGAAGTAAAGTTAGGAGCTTTTTAAGGAAATTGGTATGTGGTGATAGGATTAATTTGAGGATGAGTTTTTTGCGGTAATCTGTTTTGATAATACTGAATGAAATTGCTAAAAGGAGTACCAAGATTGACAATAGATAAAGGGGTTTGAGTTTTGTGGTGAAGGGAAGAGCCCGGCCAGGTGGCGGTGGCGGGCGGTGGCCGGAATCTGGTGTTTCGGCTGAATCCATAATCAGAACGGAGGCTTTTCTTATTTGGATCTTAATTCAGTTTGAAGATTACAGAGACTTCTCCAAGTTGATGGATTTAAAGAATACTATTATGCGCGAAATACCAAATATAACATCCGTTTTAGGTACCTTAATTAAAGGAATAGTAAATGAAAATATTGAAATAAATCACGTAGATTAATCTTTGAGCTAAACTTTAATCTTGAATTATATTAGCAAATCATTTTCAAACGATTAATAATAAGATAGTGTGCGGTGGTATATTTTAGGAGTAATTGATAACAAAATCACCTTGTCTGTGTTCCTAACTTTGCTTACATAGTACTTTCAAAAAGGGAGGTTCCTAGAAATTTACAATTCGGAGCGTAGGCATATAAATTTTGTTTTGAAATTAAATTCATAAATAATTTGGACTATATTTTAAATTCGAGATATATTAGATCAAATAAATTTACCGGGCTAATATAATTGAATTAATTATATAAGTCCAACATATATGGATTAACTAAATAAGTCTGAATCCATTGGGCTAGCCAATTTAATTGGAGTACAAATGATGCCACTTCATTAGGCCCAATATATTATCTTCCTGGAGGCCCACTTTGGTGCCACGTGTCAAATGACGTGGCACACCAAGTCAAACGAAAGAGCCAATAGGATCATGCCACATGTCAAAATGACAGGCATGTCAAGTCAAATTAAAAGACCAATGAAACCGTGCCACGTGTGCAAGTGACATATTCTGGCCAATCAAATACGGCCTTGTCACACTTCAATTTGATTGGTCAGAAAGAGTTTGTTCTTATCATAACTCTTCTCTTCCATAACTATAAATATGGGTCTTCATAACCCAGAAAAGACACCAGAAGTTATAACAGCAAGAAAGAGCTCGTGGATCAAACACTGCAAATTCCTCCACAAGTTTCAAGCTCCAAGCAATCAAGTTCAAGCTCAAGAACGAAGAACAAATCAAGTTCAAGCTCAAGAACGAAGAACAAATCAAGGTCAAGTTCAAGCAATCAAGCTAAAGCTCAAGAACAAGAACATCGTTCGTAGCGACAACTACATATTCAAGATCAAGCTCAAAGGCTTTGAATTTATTTACTATTGAGAAGAAGAATCAGAGGATTCATAGATATTGTACATGACTCAAATATTTGAAATAAAATACTACGATTGTTGCAATATTTTTCGGTCTTGATTTTATTTTCTCGACGCAATTTATTGTCTACAAATTCTGGCACGCCCAGTGGGACAATCTCTACCTCTCATCTCAACTTTTCAATTACCAAAGTTCAAGAACATCGAAATGGCTTCAAAGAAAATCAACTCCAGTTCAACTTCCACCAAGGCTGCTAATTCCAGGTTCAATGCTGATGTGGAAAGCATTCTCGATGTTACCTTTGGAAGCTTTGGACCAGTTACGAGGAGCAAAACAAGCTCGTTAGGACAACAAGCACCCCAAGTGCCGTCCGCATCTACCCCCGTTTTCGGATCTTCATCCTCAAAAGGATAAAGATCTTCCACAAACGCACCCGAAGGAGGAAGCGATGTTGCTGAAAAGACCAAGAAAACTCTTGCGCTGCTTGACCTCTCCGGATCCAAGCACTTTGCTGTGAAGGAAGATGATGATGCTTCAAGTGATGGATCCTCCCCACTTACACCATATAGCGTGAGCCAATCAAGGATTTGTTAAAATCCATGCTACTCTCCATCATCCACGACAATCATGCAAGCCATGGTGACAAACACTTTATCTGTGGAGGAGCGGTTGGAAAACTTGACGGAAGCAATCGCTGGCTTGACCAAGTGCATGCAAAATCAAGATGCTAAAATCGACAAGCTAACAGATAGAGTGGGAATCTTGATGAAAGAAGAATCCACCCACGCACCTGGCAAGCTCCCAGAAGTTCCAGAGAGTGATTCTCACCCAAGACAAGTAGCATCCGCTAAGGCTATCCATGTCTCATCTGAAGGGATGATTCCAATTGATCAACTGAAGAGTTCATTGAAGGAACCATTAAGAACAAGTATGAAGTTGTTGTCAAGTCCTCCCTCACATATGCAAAGCCGTACACTGCAAGGGTCGATATGTTGAAGATGCCTGCTGGTTATCAGCCTCCAAAGTTTTAACAGTTTGATGGTAAAGGTAATCCAAAGCAACATGTGGCGCACTCGTTGAGACGTGCAACAATGCTGGGACTTATGGAGATTATCTCGTCAAACAGTTTGTCCGCTCGCTAAAAGGAAATGCTTTGGATTGGTATACAGACCCCGAGGAGGGATCTATTGATAGTTGGGATCAACTAGAGCAAGAGTTCCTCAATCGCTTTTATAGCACAAAGCGCACTGTGAGCATGGACTTTATCAATCGTTGGAGGAATGCAGGCCTCAACTGTAAAGACAGGCTTACTGAAGCTTCTAGCATAGAGATGTGCATGCATTGGGGATTACGCTACATCTTGCAAGGTATCAAGCCTAGCACATTTGAATAACTTGCAACCCGTGCCCATGACATGGAATTGAGCATGGCTTCTGCTGGAAATCAAAGGCTGCCCATCTATGAACCTCACAAAGGGAATGACAAGCAAGAAGTCAGGAAGTGCGGCAAGTTCGTACCTAAGTCTGAAAGAAAAGAAGCTATGAATGTCAACACATCACCTGTAAAGTTCACGACGAAGTTAAGCAAGAAGCAAGAAGTAAAATTTGAAATCCACTTCTTTTCAAGATAAGCCAAGTGGAAAGTTGACTCTAAAAGAAATGCAAGAGAAAGAGTACCCATTTCTGGATTCTGATGTGCCAGCTATTTTTGAAGAACTCCTCGAGTTAAATCTCATTGAGCTTCCAGAGATGAAGCGACCACATGAAGCTGGGAAAACAAATGACCTAAATTACTGCAAATACCATTGACTTGTGAGCCACACTCTGGAGAAGTGCTTTGTATTCAAGGACAAAGTTATGGACTTGGCTCGCAAAAAGAAGATCGTGCCTGAAGATGATAAAGCAAGCGCAAACCAAGTCTCTATCACCTTTGGCTCATTCAGTCCGGATGAATTATGTGGTTTTAAAGAAAGTAAAAATGAAGAATTACTGGAGAACAACAAAGCTGAAGTCAATCAACTTGATGATGCTGAAGGTTGGACGTTGGTGACTCGTCGTAGGCACCACAGAAGGAGCCCAAGAAAAGAATCAGTAGAACAATCAACAAGGAAAATGATGGTAAAAAGACCACGGAGATGGAATCCAGTTAAGCACTTAAAGAAAGCAAAATGTAACGACCTGGCCGGTCGTATTAAGAATTAACACCCCTATCCCCTATTAACTGCATTCCCCGTGTTTGTTTCTGCTATTGTGAGTTGCCGGGAGGATTCGTTTTGTGTTTCTGAGTGTTTTGGGATACTTAATCCCTAAATAAGAGCTTAAGCTTTAGAATCTGGACCGTAGTCGGAGCAGTGTGAAGATAGCCTCGGAATGGGATTTTGTCGATTCCGTTAGCTCCGTTGGGTGATTTCGGGCTTAGGGGCGTATTCGGATTGTGTTTTGGAGGTCCGTAGCTTAATTAGGCTTGAAATGCCGAAAGTCAAATTTTTGAAGTTTCCGGTTCGATAGTGAGATTTTGATATCGGGATCGGAATGGAATTTCGGAAGTTGGAGTAGGTCCATTATGTCATTTGGGACGTGTGTGCAAAATTTCAGGTAATTCCGTTGAGGTTTGATAGACTTTTTGATCAAAATAGTAAATTTGAAGTTTTGGAATCCTTAGGCTTGAATCCGAGGGTGTTTTGATTATTCGTGTTCCGAAGGTTAGTACAAGTTTGAATAGTGGTATAGGTCGTATTTTTGGTTGAGGTCCCGGGGGCCTCGGGATGATTTCGGAAGGTTGTCGGAAGAATTGGAAGCTGTTTGGAGCAGCTTCAGTTGCTGATCTTCTGTCATAACCGCACCTGCGGTTGGGGACTGCAGGTGCGGAGCTACAGAAGCGGCATTTGCATCGCAGAAACGGAAAAGGGGAGAGCTAGCGGGGACTGCAGAAGCGGACGCTTCATCGCAGAAGCGGCACCACATCTGCGTAAAAGTGATCGCAGGTGCGGAAGCTGGGCTTTAATGAAAAAGTCGCAGGTGCGACTTGGTCTACGCAGAAGCGGGACCGCAGGTGCGGTCCCAGAGCCGCAGATGCGATTTCACCGGTCAAAAAAAGGGGCAAAATCGAGGGTTAAGTTTCAAAACCTTAGAAATTGATTTTGGAGCTCGGGATTGGCGAATTTGGAAGAGATTTTCACCCGGGTGTTTTGGGTAAGTAATTCTTACCCGATTTTGATTAATTTCCACGAATCCATGCTTAAATTCGAGTTTAGGGTGAAAATTTGGAAAAAGTTCTTAGGCCTAATTTTGGAGTTTGATCAAGATTTTGATATCGGATTGGAGTAATTTTTGTATATATGAACTCGTGATAGTGTGAGGATTCCGAATTTGTAAATTTTACCCGATTCCGAGATGTGGGCCCGGGAGGCTTTTTGGGCGATTTTTCCTAATTTCGCATATTAGCTTCGAATTAATTAGTTGAATTAGTTACTTGAAGTTATATTTACATTATGCAATTACTTTGAATAGATTTGGGCCATTTGGAGTCGGATACTCATGGCAAGAACGTGGTATTGAGTTGATTGAGCTGGTTCGAGGTAAGTGGCTTGCCTAACCTTGTGTAGGGGAACTCCCCTTAGGATTTGGTATTGTTGATATATGAAATGCCTTGTACGTGAGGTGACGAGTGCGTACATGTGCTAATTGTTGAAAAATCCGGTTTTCACTTAGTAACTATTACTGTGTATTTCTTCCCTGTTTACATTACTTGAAATTTAAGCCTACTGTTAGCTTAGGAAAGCATGTCTAACTGATTCAATTGCTTTACTTGCTAAAACTGCTTATTTGAATTCTGTGCAGCATGATAGGCTAGAAATACCTGTTTTACCTTGGTATAAATTTGATTGAATTGGATATTCTTCGTGTTGCTGCTGTGCGTTTACTTTGGGACTACGGGCGATATCCCGGGAGATCCCCCATGCCTGTTTATTTGGGACTTCAGATGTGGTATTCCGGGAGATTCCCCTGCACATTTACATTGAAACTACGGGACTGCACCCGGTAGATCTCCTTAATACTGAGTATTTACAATTGGGACTACGGATGTGGTATTCCGGGAGATCCCCTACGCATTATGAGTTGGACTACGGGACGACACCCGAGAGATCCACTGGATATTTATATTTGGGACTACATGATGGTATCCTGGGAGATCCCCGGTTGTTATCTCTGTGTTGAGCTATATTCCTTTTGTGATTAATTGTCTCTGTTGTAGTTGTTGCTACTCTTATTACACTGTGTTACTTCAATACTGCTTCTTTTCCTTATATATATTATTGTATATGACTGGTAGGGACCTGACCTTCCTCGTCACTACTCGACCGAGGTTAGGCTTGGCACTTACTAGGTACCGTTGTGGTGTGCTCATGCCCTTTCCTGCACATATTTTTCGTGTGCAGATCCAGGTACTTCGACTCAGCCCTACTACCCTTGAGGCGAGGCGATTCTCCAGAGACTTCGAGGTATATCTGCCATGTCCGCAGACCGAGGAGTCCCTTTCCATTCCCTCTTGTAGTGATAGCTTTTCTATCTTTTCTTTTGATTTAGACATTCCGCAGTTAGAGCATTTTGTTATATTCATAGCTTGTGATTCGTGGGATTCTGGATTTTGGGAGTTGTTCGGTTTTGAGATCTTGTGTTGTATATGCCAAGCGGCATCTTAAACACTTTTATATTTGTTATCTTCGGTTTATATTAGTTTTCCGCATTTTGTTTCTTTTTCCACAATTGTAGGCTTACCTAGTCGGAGGGACTAGGTGCTATCACGATATGTTCACGGAGGGCGAACTTGGGTCGTGACAAGTTGGTATCAGAGCGCTAGGTTCATAGGAGTCATGAATCACAAGTCGGTTTATTAGAGTCTCGTGGATCGGTACGGAGACGTCTGTACTTATCTACAAGAGGCTATGTAACTGTTATGAAAATTTCTCTTTATTTGATTTCCTTGTCATGCAAGATTTTTGGTATCAAAATTCTAAACTTCTGTCTTCTATTCTCTCACAGATGGTGAGGACACGTGCTACTAAAGGTGACCAGACACCCGCGCCCCCTGCGAGAGCCGCCAGAGGTCGGGGCTGGGGTAGAGGCCGAGGATGCGCACGCGGTGCAGCCAGAGCACCCGCGCGAGCTGCTACCGAGGAGCCACCAGCAGTTCCAGCGAGAGCCCAGGCGCCTGACACGCCTACTGCTACTACTACTCCAGCTCTCCAAGAGACTCTTGCGCAGTTTATGAGTATGTACACCACTCTAGCTCATGCAGGGTTGCTTCCCCTTGCTGCAGCCACATCCCAGGCCGGGGGAGGAGCACAGACTCCCGCCACCCGCACTCCTGAGCAGCGATTGAATGTTGAGCATGTTCCAAAGATTATACAGGCACAGCCTGTAGCCCCAGCTCAGCCCGAGGAGAGTGCAGTAGCTTTAGATGATGAGCAGAAGAGGCTTGAGAGGTTCAAGAAGTATCAGCCTCCTATATTCAATGGACTAGCATCAGATGATGCTCTAGGATTTCTAGAGGAGTGTTACCGTATCCTCCGTACCATGGGTATATCAGGATCGAGCATGGTTTCCTTCACTACCTTCCAGCTTTGAGGAGCCGCCTATCAGTGGTGGCGTGCTTATGAGTTAGACAGTCTGGATGAGGCAGCTTCCTTGACTTGGACTAAGTTTTCAGATATTTTCACGAGAGAGTATGTTCCCCAGAGCCTTAGGGACGCATGACGCGCAGAGTTTGAGCATTTGCGCCAGGGCACTATGACCGTCTCGGAGTATGCTGTCCGTTTCACTGACTTGGCTAGACATACACCAGCTTTGGTTTCTACTGTTCGCGAGAAGGTTTGTCGGTTTATTGAGGGGCTCATTCCCAGTATCAGGTCTAGTATGGCTCGGGAGTTGGAAATGGATATTTCTTATCAGCAGGTGGTGAGCATTGCTAGGAGAGTAGAGGGTATGTATGCTCGGGACAGAGAGGAGAGGGAGGCCAAGAGGTCTCAAGAGTCGGGCCATTATTCTGGTGCCCGTGCCCCAGCTTCAGCTAGTCATGGTAGGGGTTATATGAGTCGCACCGTTCATTCAGCTCTTCCAGCAGCCAGTGGTATTCCAGCTCCTACTAGGCCTCAGGAGCCTTATTATGCACCTCCAGTATCCGCTGCGCCTCCCGCACGAGGTGCTTCCAGTGGTCAGTCCAGCAGACCTGACCCGAGCCAGTCACAGCCACCACATTCTCCCAGAGCTTGTTTTGAGTGTGGTGACACACGCCATGTGGTGAGGAATTGCCTAGACTTGGGAGGGGTGCACCTCCATAGTCTTCTCTGCCACAGCGCGTCCCGCAAAGTTCTCAGGCTATGATCACAGCACCAGTTGCTACCCCACCTGCTCAGCCCGCTAGAGGTGGAGGTCGGGGAGGTAGAGGTCGCCCTCGATGGGGAGGCCAGGCCAGATACTATGCCCTTCCTACTCGTACCGAGGTTGTCGCCTTCGATTATGTCATCACAGGTACTATCTTGGTCTGTCACAGAGATGCATCGGTTCTATTCGATCCAGGCTTCACTTATTCTTGTGTGTCCTCTTATTTTGCCTCGTATTTGGGCGTATCTCGGGATTCTTTGAGTTCTCCTGTTTATGTTTCTACTCCTGTTGGAGATTCTCTTGTTGTGGACAACGTTTATCGGTCGTGTTTGATTGCTCTTAGTGGTTTTGAGACCAAAGCCGATTTGTTATTGCTCTGCATGGTAGACTTTGATGTTATTTTGGGCATGGACTGGTTGTCGTCCCATTATGCAATTCTTGATGGTCATGCAAAAACCATGACGCTGGCTATGCCAGGTGTACCGTGAGTAGAGTGGCGGGGTACCTTAGATCATACTTCCTGTAGAGTTATTTCATTCCTTAAGGCTCAGCTTATGGTTGAGAAGGGGTGTGACGCGTATCTAGCTTATGTGAGAGATGTCAGTGTTGATACCCCTACAGTTGATTCAGTTCTAGTAGTACGGGATTTCTCTAATGTGTTTCCAACTGACCTTCCAGGCATGCCGCTCGATAGAGATATTGATTTTGGCATTGATTTGTGCCGGGCACTCAGCCCACTTCTATTCCTCCGTACCATATGGCTCCTCATGAGTTGAAGGAGTTGAAGGAGCAGTTACAGGAATTGCTTGATAAGGGTTTCATTCGGCCCAGTGTATCACCTTGGGGTGCTCCTGTCTTATTTGTGAAGAAGAAGGATGGTTCTATGCGTATATGTATTGATTATCGCCAGTTGAACAAGGTTACAGTGATGAACCGTTATCCTTTGCCCGTATTGATGACATGTTTGATCAGTTACAGGGTGCTTATGTGTTTTCTAAGATTGACTTGCGTTCAAGCTATCATCAGTTGAAGATTCGGGAGCCAGATATCCCGAAAATTGCCTTCAGGACTCGATATGGTCATTACGAGTTCCTTGTTATGTCATTTGGGCTGACCAATGCCCCAACAGCCTTCATGCATTTGATGCACAGTGTATTCCGGCCATATCTTGATTCATTTATTTTCTTTATTGACGACATTCTAGTATATTCCCGGAGTCGGGAAGATCATGAGCAGCACCTGAGGACAGTGCTCCAGACTTTGAGAGAGAAGAAACTATATGCTAAGTTCTCGAAATGTGAGTTTTGGTTGGATTCCGTGGCATTCTTGGGTCACGTGGTTTCGAGTGAGGGTATTCAGGTGGATCTGAAGAAAGTGGAAGCAGTGTAGAGTTGGCCCAGGCAATCCTCAGCTACAAAGATCCGCAGTTTTCTGGGCTTGGCGGGTTATTACTGTCGATTTGTTCAGGGGTTTTCATCTATTGCAGCACCTATGACCAGGCTGACCCAGAAGGGTGCTCCGTTCCAATGGACGGAAGAGTGTGAGGAGAGCTTTCAGAAGCTCAAGACAGCTTTGACTACAGCTGCAGTTTTGATATTGCCTACTGGTTCGGGGTCTTATACTGTCTATTGTAATGCCTCGAGGGTTGGCCTTGGAGCGGTATTGATGCAGGATGGTAGGGTGATTGCCTACGCGTCCAGATAGTTGAAGGTACATGAGAAAAATTATCCTGTCCATGATCTTGAGTTAGCTGCTATTGTTCACGCCTTGAAGATCTAGCGTCATTATTTGTGCGGTGTGCCTTGTGAGATTTATACTGATCACCGGAGTTTGCAGCATCTGTTCAAGCAGAAGGACCTTAATTTGCGTCAGAGGAGGTGGTTAGAGATGCTGAAGGACTATGATATCACTATTTTGTATCACCCGGGCAAGGCCAATGTGGTGGCCGATGCTTTGAGCCGTCGGGCAGAGAGTTTGGGGAGTTTATCTTATTTACCAGCAGTAGAGAGGCCCATGGCGATGGATGTTCAGGCCTTAGCCAGCCAGTTTGTGAGATTGGATCTTTCGGAGCCCAGTCGGGTTCTAGCTTGCGTGGTCTCTCGGTCTTCCTTGTTTGATCGTATTCGGGAGCGTCAGTTTGATGACCCTCATTTGTTTGTCCTCAAGGACAAGGTTTTGCATGGCGATGCCAGAGATGTGACTATTGGTGATGACGGGGTATTGAGGATGCAGGGTCGAGTTTGTATACCTAATGTTGATGGGCTTCGAGAGTTGATTCTAGAAGAGGCCATAGTTCGCGGTATTCCATTCATCCCGGTGCCGCGAAGATGTACCAGGATTTTAGACAGCACTATTGGTGGAGGCGGATGAAGAAGGATATAGTTGGGTTTGTAGCTCGGTGCCTTAATTGTCAGCAGGTGAAGTATGAGCACCAGAGACCGGGTGGATTGCTTCAGTAGATAGAGATTCCGGAGTGGAAGTGGGAGCGGATCACCATGGACTTCGTAGTTGGGCTCCCATGGACTTCGAGGAAGTTCGATGCCATTTGGGTGATTGTGGATCGGCTGACCAAGTCCGCGCATTTCATTCCTGTGAGTACTACCTATTCTACGGAGCGGTTGGCGGAAATTTATATCGGGAAGATTGTTCGTCTGCATGGCATCCCAGTTTCCATCATTACAGATAGAGGTACTCAGTTCACATCACGGTTCTGGAGGGCCGTACAGCATGAGTTGGGTACTCGGGTGGAGTTGAGTACATCATTTCACCCTCAGACAGACGAACAGTCCGAGCGCACTATTCAGATTCTTGAGGATATGCTCCGTGCGTGTGTGATTGAGTTTGGAGGGTCTTGGGATCAGTTCTTTCCATTTCATAGTTTGCCTACAACAACAGTTATCAGTCCAACATTCAGATGGCACCGTATGAGGCTTTATATGGCAGGCGGTGTAGATCCCCGGTGGGTTGGTTTGAGCCGGGTGAGGCTAGATTATTGGGCACAGACTTGGTTCAGGATGCTTTGGAGAAGGTTAAGGTGATTCAGGATAGACTCCGTACAGCCCAGTCCAGACAGAAGAGTTACGCGGACCGGAAGGTTCGTGNAGGCGGTGTAGATCCCCGGTCGGGTTGGTTTGAGCCGGGTGAGGCTAGATTATTGGGCACAGACTTGGTTCAGGATGCTTTGGAGAAGGTTAAGGTGATTCAGGATAGACTCCGTACAGCCCAGTCCAGACAGAAGAGTTACGCGGACCGGAAGGTTCGTGATGTTTCCTATATGGCTGGAGAGCAGGTTCTGCTTCGAGTTTCGCCTATGAAGGGCGTTATGAGATTTGGAAAGAAAGGGAAGTTGAGTCCGAGGTTTATTGGCCCTTTTACGATATTGAGGCGTGTTGGGGAGGTTGCTTATGAGTTTGCCTTACCTCCCAGCTTGGCAGGAGTTCATCCGGTATTTCATGTTTCAATGCTCCGGAGGTATCGAGGTGATCCGTCGCACGTGTTGGATTTCAGTTCAGTCCAATTAGACAAGGATCTATCTTATGTTGAGGAGCCGCTGGCAATTATGGACAGGCAGGTTCGAAAGCTGAGGTCAAAGAACATTGCATCAGTGAAGGTTCAGTGGCGGGGTCAGCCGGTCGAGGAGGCGACTTGGGAGACCGAGCAGGATATACGTAGCCGTTACCCTCACTACTTCAGGTATGTTTCTATGCTCGTTCGAGGACGAACGAATGTTTAAGTGTGGGAGGATGTAACGACCCGGCCGGTCTTTTTTAAAAATTTACGCCCCGATCCCCTATTAACTGCATTCCCCGTGTTTGTTTTTGCTATTGTGAGTTGCCGGGAGGACTTATTTGGAGTTTCGGAGATTTTTGGGACACTTAGTCCCTAAATGAGAGTTTAAGTTTTAAAATTTGGACCGTAGTCAGAACAGTGTGAAGACGGCCTTGGAATGGAATTCTGTTGGTTCTGTTAGCTCCATTGGGTGATTTCGGGTTTAGGAGCGTGTTCGGATGGTGTTTTAGAGGTCCGTAGCTTATTTAGGCTTGAAATGCCGAAAGTTGAATTTTTGAAGTTTCCGGTTCGATAGTGAGATTTTGATCTAAGAGTCGGGATGGAATTCCGGAAGTTGGAGTAGCTCCGTAGTGTTGAATTTGACGTGTGTGAAAAATTTCAGGTCATTCGAACGAGGTTTGATAGACTTTTTGATCGAAAGCGTAATTTGGAAGTTTTTGGAATTCTTAGGCTTGAATTCGATGGTGATTTGGTGTTTCGACGTTGTTTGAGGTGTTTTGAAGATTGGTATAAGTTTGGGTAGTGGTATATGACTTGTTCGTGCTGTTCTTGAGGTCCCGGGGGCCTCGGGGTGATTTCGGATGATTGACGAAAAGTTAGGAAATTGGGAGTTGCAGCTGAAGTTTATAGCTGCGGTCATAACTGCATCTGTGGTTGGGAAGCCGCAAGTGCGACTCCCGCAGATGCGGAAGCAAGCCACAGAAGCGGCCAAGAGGGAGTCAGGCGGAGCCGCAGGAGCGGGATTAAGGACGTATCTGCGATGGAGCAGGTGCGATAGTGTGACCGTAGGTGCGGTCCAGACCGTTAAGTGAAAATCCGCAGGTGCGGTAGTTTTGGCCGCAGAAGAGGGCCCGAAGAAGCGGTAATTGGACCGTAGATGCGGTTTTGCTGGGTCAGAACCTATATATTTCGCCCTTCGCGAATTTTAGCTATTTTTTCACCTCTTTTCAAACGGGAAGAAGCTTTGGGGAGCATTTTCAAGGGGGATTTTCAGAGGGATTCATTGAGGTAAGGTCCTTGGTTCCTAAAACTCGTTCCTATGGTATTATTTCATTGATTAGGCTTGAAATTTATGGAAATTTGTGGGTAAATATTGAAGAAACTAGGGCTTGGTTAATTGGAGAGTTTGAGTGGTGATTTGAGGGACCACTTGAGGTCCGATTTTGGTACTCTTGGTATGGCTGAACTCGTGAGAGTATGACGATTCCGAATTTGTAAATTTTACCCGATTCCGAGACGTGGGACCGGGGGCGTTTTGGTCATTTTTCCTAATTTCGCGTATTAGCTTAGAATTAATTAGTGGAATCAGTTACTTGAAGTTTTATTTACATTATGCAATTGATTTGAATAGATTTGGGCCATTTGGAGTCGAGTACTCGTGGCAAGAGCGTGGTATCGGGTTGAATTTGAGCCGGTTCGAGGTAAGCGGCTTGGCTAACCTTGTGTGGGGGAACTCCCCTTAGGATTTGGTATTGTTGATATTTGAAATGCCTTGTACGTGAGGCGACGAGTGCATACTTGTGCTAATTGTTGAAAATTCGGTTTTCATTAAGTAACTAAAATTGTGTTTCCTTTCCTGTTTATACTGTTTGCAATTTAAGCCTGCTGCTAGCTTAGGGAAGCATGTTTATTGACTTAATTGCTTATTTGCTCAACTGCCTTATTTGGATTATGTGCAGCATGCTAGGTTAGAAATACCTGTTTTACCTTGGTGTAAAATTTGATTGAATTGAGTATTCTTCGTGTTGCTTCTGTGTATTTACTTTGGGACTACGGGACGGTATCCCGGGAGATCCCCCTGTATGTTTACTTTGGGACTACGGATTTGTATTCTGGGAGATCCCCCTGCACTTTTACATTAGAACTACGGGACTGCACCCGGTAGATTCCCTCGGTACTGAGTATTTACATTTGGGACTACGGATCGGGATTTCGGTAGATGCCCGCGCACTATGAGTTGGACTACGAGACGGTATCATGGGAGATCCACTGGATATTTACATTTGAACTATGGGATGGTATCCCGGGAGATCCACTGGATATTTGTATTTGGGACTACAGGACGGTATCCTAGGAAATCCCCTGTTGTTATCTCTATGTGAGCTGTATTCTTTTCCGTGATTGTTTTGTCTCTGTTATAGTTGTTGTCATTCTTTCTATCCTGTGTTACATCTTAGTGTTGCACTTAACTATACTGTCTTATTTTATGCTGTTATACCTTGTTTTTCATTTAACCTCAGTAGGGCCCTGACTTTCCTCGTCACTACCTGACCGAGGTTAGGCTTGGCACTTACTGAGTACCGCTACGGTGTACTCATGCCCTTTCTGCGCATGTTTTTCATGTGCAGATCCAAGTACTCTCACTCAGTCTTATTACCCTTGAGGCGAGGCGCTTTTGTAGAGACTTCGAGGTATATCTGCCGCGTCCGCAGACCGAGGGGTCTCTTTCTATTCTCTGTACTAGTTTAGCCCTTCTGTATTTTTCCTGTTGATAGACATTTCTGGAGTTAGAGCTTTTTATGTATCTCTTAGCTTGTGATTCATGGGATTCCGGGTTTTGGAAATTGTTCAGCTTTTGAGATCTTGTATTGGTATATGCCGAGCGGCATCTTAAACACTTCTACATTGTTTATCTTCAGTTTTTATTAGTTTTTTCCGCATTTTGTTCCTTCTCCGCAATTGTTAGGCTTACCTAGTCGTAGAGACCAGGTGCCGTCACGACAGTTCACGGAGGGTGAACTTGGGTCGTGACACAAAAATATAAGGTTTTTAAATCCTTTGAAGTTTTTACTCAAAATTCCAAATATAAAGCTTTTAAAGCCTTTGAAATTTATTCAAATACTATTTTTATAAGATTGCTTTTATGTTTTACATTTTTACTTTATCTTAATATAAATTACGATAGTTATACAAATACACACAAAAAAAATTAAATAAAACCGGCCCGGCCCGAAACCGTTCCGATTCAAATTTTCGCCGGCGAGGTTCGGAATAGGTAAAATCGGTATTTTGAAACCGGTACGGAGACCGGCCGGTCTCCTTTTCCTCTTGCCCGGACCGGCCCCTTAACACTCATAGTTCACACTAATGGTTGGTTATCATGTAATTGTTATAATATCATTCAAAAACCATTACCGAATTAACTTGATATTATTTTATATCACATGAATAGACGACAACATCTGCAATACGATGCAAGACCGGAAAAAAATAACAAAGAATTTACAATATGATGAAAGAACAGTCATATTAAAAGAATAATAGCAAAAAAAAATGTATTAGTAGATTAGTTATCTTAACTAGTTGAATTCTATTGATTAGAATCTAAACCATTTCATTTAGTCTCTTATAACTAAAGATCAGTCTAGTCTTGTTCAAACTTTACCTCCGTAAAAGAGCAACTAAAAGGTCCTAAAAACGTTGAATTATCATGTTAAGCATATAACATAGAATACAACCACATATCTGATTATTAAATCACTAATTGGACCTACATTTAGAGAAATAAATTGATCAAAGAAAACAAAATTACCTGACCAAATTGAGGTAAGCTATAACTGTGGAGATTGTAAGTAAAGGTTCTGAACCTAATAGTACAAAAATATTTGGGACATTAAGCTCTTAGAAACAAAGTCACAAATCATAGCATTGATACTCTAATAAATACAGTTTCAAAGTTACCATCATCAAAGTGCTAGAGATATTTTTCAAAGAACATAAAATATAAAAGTTACATGATCTCATAATTTGGAAAGGTTTCCATTTTGGAATATCGATGGACTACCAAAACAACAATTCGCTAAAAGCAAAAGATGAGTAGATGACAAAAAAATACACACACATAGTTTGATACGAAGTACTATCATCTATCACAAATGAATGTACTCCAATAAAAAATGCAGTTCTTGTTAATAGTAATAATCTTAAAAAAAATTAATAATACTTTATCTCTTCCCAATTAATAAGTGTACTTTAATATTTTGGGGTGTCTAAAATTATCTCCACAGCTCTCTACATAACTCTTCAACTCTCTAAATGTTTGAAAGAGTATTGTCTGATTTTTTGCCTTGTACATACTTACACCCATTGGCGTAGCTACCTTGGATTTTTTTGCCTTGTACATACTTAGACCCAGTGGCGTAGCTACCTTGCCATAAGGGTGGTCAAGCAAACATCCTTTATCAATATACAGATGTCACAACTCAAAATCCACCAAAGTCATGATAGCGCCTAACACTGCTGGCTAGGCAAGCCAACAACAAAATATGTGGAAATAGACTTCAACAACAGTAATATAGTATCGATAGTAGAATAACATAAATAGCTGAAGTCAAATAACAGCACCAGCAAAACCATCCCAAAATCTAGTTCATTGAGTGCATGATCTCTATAGAATAAGACATAGCGGGCCTAACCTCGGATCGTGCTATAATAATAGGTTGAGCTATACCAGCTGATAGAACTCCTGGAGTCTGAAATCCCAGAACCATCTGTTTTGGAGTGTGGGTAGGGGGTCTGAGCTCCTCACCTAGGCTGGAAAGTAGATGGTGCCATAGCAAGTACACTCCCTTGAGCCATGCTCCCAACCATACGGACCAAAGCGTCCTGAGGCACTGGGGTAGCAATGAACTCCTCTAGGACCTGAGTTGGTCCTACCAGCTTATCTTGAACTGGAGTATGCTCACCATCGGGAGCTATATGTGGCTCAACTAATGCTACTCTAGCACGAGCGTGAATAGCTGTAGGTGATGCTGCACGCATTCTAGTTTGGCTATAGTTCTGCCCCTGCATCGGCCTCTTCCTCTAATGGCAACCACAACTTGGGGCTCCGACTCCTACTCAACTACGATTAGCCACGTGTCCTCCCCATCTGTGAGAGAATATAAGGATAATTGATAGAATATAAGGGTCTACCAAACTCTATAGAGAACCAGGTTCTCTATCATATTCAACAGTATACACACACACGCACGACAGTAAGTAAATGACAAGAGGAATTTTACGTGAAAAATTCCCAGCTCAACGGGATTAAAAACCACGACCTACCCTTGTAGGATTTCAGCTTCACTACTGAGCAACTTTTAGATTACAACCTATGCAACTTAGGAATTAAACTCTTAATCTCTCACTAACTTGTAACACACCTATTACAAGCCACTTTGCAATAACTCTATTAAAAAGACTGTAAAACTTGACTAACTCTAGTCAAGACTTAAACACACCGGTTTAAGGTTTACAAGGGTTTCCTATAGAATGCTTCTTAAACAAGCGAGATAGGAATTTCAATTTAAGACTATTACAAAGTTACAACTCAATTAAGGACATATAATAACTCTATGTGGGAACTGGTCAGTAGTTATTTTGTTCTTTGTTCTTGAAGCACTTGACACTTGCTGGCTGAATGGTCACGTGAGTGAGCTCTCTAAAATCTGTAAGTGTTGAAGTGTTTTTATTTTACCTCCCTTGATTGTATATATACGTGTGTGACATCACTTACAATGATGTAAGCAAGGTAGGTAAAAAGTCTTCCATGGAAAGTTGACTGCTGGATTGTCCCTGCACTGTAGCCTCTGCAGGTAGCAACTTTCCAGCTGGAGAGTTGACTTCGTGCAGTCTCCTCGGGAACAGGTAGGTACCTGTTCCCTCAGCTATTTCTTCCACTCTGAAGAGTTGAATCTTGTCCCATGCTGAGTCCCAACCTGGAACCTTGTGATCTTAAGGTCTTGTAAATGTGTAACAACTTCCTTATCTGATTTTGAATAGTAAGTTTGTTAGATCATCACATTATAAGGCAAAGTAATTATGACCAAAGTACTTGTAACCTTTCAATTTTCCCCTTTTTGATGATAACGAACTCATAAATGAAAAAACCAGAAAAATCTTATATAACTAGACTGTGAACCAGAAAGACCTTAAGTTTCCCATGAATCTGAATCTCTGTATTCCCTCAAAAATGAGTTCCCCCTGAATTTGTATTTCTCTCCCCTTCAGATCATTATTCATTTATGCTGATTTTTTTTATTCAATTAAATCTTCCCCTTTTGGCATCATAAAAAGCACAGAATAGGTTAGTAGCATAAAGAAGTCTAGCATAGTCAACTCATGCCACTTGTATGCACACAACATGATAGAAAACAGAAACAAAGGAGCAGCATCATAAATAGCAAAAAGGAAATCACTTTCATTAGCCAGAGTTGGACTTATACAGGCGGAAGCAGATTCATTGTTTTCATCCACAGTCTAAAACAAAAAAAAATGCCAGAAACAACAAATCATCACCAAAATCAACTTAAGAAGATAGACACTAGAAACTGGACAATGAGGGGACGTTCCTTAGGGGACACTTGAGGAGGGGGCTTGGAAGAGGAAGCAAGGGTTTGGAGGACAAAATCCATGCGAGCATTCGTGGATAGTTGCTCATTGAGCAGTCTTTCTTTCAGGTCCCCCACCTGTTTCCTAAGTTCAGCATTCTCCTTTCTTAGGCGTGCAACTTCTGAGCTGTGAGAACTACTGGAACCAGGTGCCTCTTGCAACTGACTGAACTAACTCACAAGAATCACGTTCCTAGCCTTCAACTTCCAGATCTCCTCTGTGGCACTATTTTGAGCATTTATCAGTTGAGATATTGTGGAAGTGCTTTCAACTCCTCCGATTTTGTCAATACACTCACACTCCTCAAGAGTAGTTTTCGAAAAGGATTGCTTTTTGGTGCCCACTTTGGCCTGACCCGAAGGTACTTTGAAAAACTCAAATACCTTTCTGAGAAGGAACCCATTAGGCAGTCCAAGATTCCCATCTCTAAGGTTTTCTACCTTCTGCATATGCTCAATCATTATCGCAGGCAAATTGATGGTGGTGAAATTATCCAAGGATTCCATAAGGAATAGGTCAGCTTTGGATACAACAGATCATCTTTCAGCGCGGGGAAGCAATACTTTGTTAACCATCTCAAAGAGCAACTGATATACTGGAAGGAGTGCCTTCTTATGAACCTGTTCCCCATGTTGTACTGCCTTGTTCCTGACAATGGCGTTTCTGAAGTTTGGTGTGCAGGCTCCCTTAACAGATGATAGTCCTTCGGCAGGAACACCCAGAACTGACCCAATAAGGTAGAGTCCATCACTATGTCTACCATATTTATCAACACACAGATTTGATCACCATCTACTATGAAGAGGCTGGTGTAGAAACTCCGTACCTCCTCCTCATACACTATAGGAGCCTCACTTGTAAACAGATTGGTCCACCGTTGAGAATCACAAATGTCCAATAATTATCTCGTCCCAGCCATCTCTAGAATGTCAGAGGCAAATATACGGCCCCACAGTACTTTTGATTCCCCAACTTCCTTTTCTCTGACCTCAGAGACCACTAGCTTTGCTTTCTTGTATGGAACTAGGTTCTCATCATCATC
>NW_017675687.1:0-22167 GCF_001879085.1 Nicotiana attenuata
ACAATACTTGAAACCCATGTTGGGTATTTAACTTCACGAATAAAGCCAGCTGCGATGAGTTTGTTAACTTCTGTTTCAATCAAGGGAACCAAGTCTGGCCTAAAACGCCTTTGAGCTTGTTTAACAGGGCGAGCACCATTTTTGACTACAAGGTGATGGACTGCTACTTTCGGGCCCAAGCCAGGCATCTCTTTGTAACTCCAAGCAAAGACATCCCTGAACTCTTTGAGTAACTCAATATAAGTGCTCTCTTCATCAGCTTCTAGTAAAGCACTTAGGTAGGTAGGTCTTGGTTCTTCATCGGTGCCAAGGTTAACTTCTTTTAAGGCATCAACTGTCGTCTTCACTCCTTCTTCAAGTTCAGGTGGAGCATCTTTCGCCTCTTCATCTTCTTGAGGGTCCCCATCATTGAAGGATATGTGATAACACGGCGAAACATCCTCCAATTCCGCATTATCTTCCATTGAAGATGGAATGCCATTCTCGACTTGTACAGTAACATGATACGAAGAACCCACACTTTCTTCATCTTCATCACGTTCCTTAGTATAGACCACAGTATATGGCTTCACCTTCAGTACTTCTTTACATGAAACCACAAGTTTTGTTTGTCGCCTCATTCTAGAAGGAACCAAACTTTGGAAATCCTTAGAGATCTCCTGGATTTTGGGTGAAGCGGGTGTTCTTATGCTTTGAAAATTTCTCCGGAACTTGTTCCCCTTCTTTAGTGGACCCAATCTTTCAAACACAGAAGTTCTCACAGTTGATTTTCCAAGCCGATCAAAGACAGAAGGCTTGTTAGAAGCGGCTGATTCATCTTCTACAGTGATATAATTGCTGCTCGCCCTTCTTATTGAGATGCGCACTGGTGACGGTTGCTTGTATCCCAAACCTTCACGTGGTTGCCTCGTTGCAGCTTCTGATGGGAGCTTCCCTAACTTTGACGGCTCATTGGGATTGTATCCAGCTTTTGCAAATAGCTTGTAAGCGTTAGGATCGAAACCTTCATCTGTTCGCTTTGTAGGGAGTGCCACATTCTGCAAACGATTTTGGGCTACAAACCCTACAAGCGGCTTTGAGGACAACTTTACTGCCTCAATTCGTTTTACCGGAAGAGTTAACTCCTTTAGCATCTTGGTTTGGAGATTATGTGATTCGCCCTCGTCTTTCTTCCTTTTAGGGACATATTGGAGCGCGGGACTTACTTTCTTTCCATATGACACAATACCCCCTTTATGAGATTTATTCATGTTGGCAGGTATCTCCTTTGTAACAGCTTTGGCTTTACCAATAGTCACCTCAGCTCTTTTAGTTATGGGTTCGTCATTCTTGCTTTTCATACCATCATCAGCTTTCAGCTCCTTCACAATACGGTTCTTCAAGTAGAACTTTGCATCGACGAAGTGTGACTCAGCCTCGGTGAATGGCTCATCATCAGCAACTATCGTCTTCTCGACTTCACCCTCGTAGTATTTTAAACATTGATGGTTGGTAGATGGAACAACTTTATTCTCATGTATCCAAGGCCTCCCAAGCAAAACATTGTATGAAGTTTTCGCGTCGATCACATGCAGCCATGCACTTGATTGCATATCTTCAATAGTGATTCCCAGCCTGATCGCGCCTATGGCTCTTTGCCCCCCTTGGTTGAATCCTTGGATCATCACACGACTTTCTGAGAGTTCGTTCATGGGAATACCAAGTTCTTTCACAATATGGATTGGCAAAATGTTCACTGAGGATCCTCCATCAACCAAAATCCGATTTACCCTTTCATCGCGCATATAGCCAACCAGGTACAATGGGCGGTTATGATGAGTCTCACCCAGCAAAAGATCGTCATTTGTGAACGTGACCTTTTCCTCACAAGCATTAACTTCTTGAGGAGTGGACTCGATGTGCTTTTCCGAAGATGGTGCCAACGGTAGGTCATCACTCTTTTCTTCCCCTTTGTCAGCATGGCAACAAGAGGCATCAATGCCCTCATGGGAAATCTTCGTGCGGAACCAACTTGGTAAAAACTCCTCCAAGGTCACTGGATTTCGTGGCTTTTGAGGGTGGTGCATCTCCACTTTTGCTTTCTTCAAATGCCTAACTGGATTCCTTTTTATGGGTCTTTTTACCATCATCTTCCTTGTTGGTTGTTCCACTGATTCTTTTTGTGGGCTCCTTTTGTGGCGCCTACGACGAGTCACCAACGTCCAACCTTCATCATCATCAGGTTGATCGTCTTCGACTTTGTTGTTCTCCAGCAATTCTTCATTTTTGATTCCCTTTAAACTGCATAACTCATCTAGATTGAATGAGCCAAAGGTGATAGAGACTTGGTTCACGCTTGCTTTCTCATCTTCAAGCACGATCTTCTTTTCGCGAGCCAAGTCCATGACTTTGACCTTGAAGACAAAGCACTTCTCCAGAGGGTGGCTCACAAGTCGATGGTATCTGCAGTAATTTGGGTCATTTGTTTTCCCAGCTTTATTTGGTCACTTCATCTCCGAAAGCTCGATGAGATTTAACTCGAGGAGTTCATCGAAAATGGCTGACACATCAGAATCCAGGAATGGGTACTCTTTCTCTTGCATTTCTTTTAGAGTTAGCTTCCCACTTGGCTTTTCTTGAAACGAAGTGGATTTCATACTCTGCTTTTTGCTCTCCTTCGTCGTGAACTTCTCAAGTGACATATTGACATTCATAGCCTCTTTGCTTTCAGACTTGGGTACGAACTTGCCCCACTTCCTGACTTCTTGTTTGTCATTTGCTTTTCGAGGTTCATAGATGGGCAGTCTTTCATTTCCAGCGGAGGCCATGCTCAATTCCATGTCATGGGCACGAGTTGCAAGTTCTTCAAATGTGCTAGGCTTGATACCTTGCAAGATGTAGCGCAATCCCCAATGCATGACTTGGATGCACATCTCTATGCCTGAAGCTTCACTAAGCCTGTCTTTGCAGTTGAGGCTTGCATTCCTCCAACGATTGATAAAGTCGATAACTGGTTCCCCCTTTCGTTGACGAGTATTTGTAAGCTCTATCATACTCACCGTGCGTCTTGTGCTATAAAAGCAATTGAGGAATTCTTGCTCTAGTTGATTCCAGCTGTCGATAGATCCAGCCTCGAGGTCCGTGTACCAGTCAAAAGCATTTCCTTTTAGCGAGCGGACAAACTGCTTGATGAGGTAATCTCCATAAGTCCCAGCATTGTTGCACGTCTCCACGAAGTGCGCAACATGTTGCTTCGGGTTACCTTTACCATCAAACTGTTGAAACTTCGGAGGTTGATAGCCAGCAGGCATCTTCAACATATCGACCCTTGCAGTGTACGACTTTGCATATGTAAGGGAGGATTTGGCAGCAACTTCATATTTGTTCTTAATGGTTCCTTCGATGAACTCCTTTAGTTGATCGATTGGAATCATCCCTTCAGATGAGACAGGGATAACCTTAGTGGATGCTGCTTGTCTTGGGGGAGAGTCACTCTCTAGAATTTCTGGGAACTTGCCGGGAGCATGGGTAGATTCTTCTTCCATCAAGATTCCCACCCTATCTGTTAGCTTGTCAATTCTAGCCTCTTGATTTTGCATGCATTTGGTCAAGCCAGCGATTGCTTCCGTCAAGTTTGCCAACTGCTCCTCCATGGATGAAGTGTTTGTCACCATGGCTTGCATGATTGTCGTGGATGACGGAGAGTAGCATGGATTTTCACACAGATTGATCCTTGATTGGCTCACGCTATGTGGTGTAAGTGGGGAGGATCTATCACTTGAAGCATCATCATCTTCCTTCACAGCAGAGTGCTTGGAGCCGGAGAGGTCAAGCAGAGCAAGAGTTTTCTTGATCTTTTCAGCAACATCGCTTCCTCCTTCAGATGCATTTGTGGCAGATCTTGCTCCTTTTGAGGATGAAGATCCGAAAACAGGGGTTGATGCGGACGGCACTTGGGGTGCTTGTTGTCCTAAAGAGCTTGCTTTGCTCCTTCTAACTGGTCCGAAGCTTCCAAAGGTGACATCGAAGATGCTTTCCACATCAACATAGAACCTGGAGTTAGCAGCCTTGGTGGAAGTTGAAACGGAGTTGATTTTCTTTGAAGCCATTTCAATGTTCTTGAACTTTGGTGATTGAAAAGTTGAGATGAGAGGTAGAGATTGTCTCACTGGGCGTGCCAGAATTTGTAGACAATAAATTTTGGTTCGAGAAAATTGAAATCAAGACCGAAAATATCGCAACAATCGTAGTATTTTATTTCGAGTAATTTGAGTGTTACAATCTCTATGACTCCTCTGATTCTTCTCTCCAATGGTAAATAAATTCAAGGGTCTTGGATCTTGATCTTGAATCTATGTTTGTTGTCACGAACGATGATCTTGTTCTTGAGCTTGAGCTTAATTGCTTGAACTTGACCTTGATTTGTTCTTCGTTCTTGATCTTGAACTTGATTTCTTGAACTTGAACTTGATTTGTTCTTCGTTCTTGAGCTTGAACTTGATTTCTTGAACTTGAACTTGAAGCTTGAAACTTGTGGAGGAATTTGCAGCGTTTGATCCACGAGCTCTTTCTTGTTTCTTGTTATAACTTCTGGTGTCTTTTCTGAGTTATGAAGACCCCTATTTATTGTTGTGGAAGGGAGGAGTTGTGATAAGAACAAACTCTTTCTGACCAATCAAATTGAAGTGTGACATGGCCGCATTTGATTGGCCGGAACATGTCACTTGCACACGTGGCGCGATTTTCATTGGCCTTTTAGTGTGACTGGGCATGCCTTGTCATTTTGACACGTGGCATGGTCCTATTGGCTCTTCCGCTTGACTTGGCGCGCCACGTCATTTGACACGTGGCACCAAAGTGGTCCTCTAGGAATATGTCATCTTGGGCTTAATGATGTGGGCTCATCACTTTAGCCCAATTAAATGGGCTAGCCCAATGGATTAAGACTTATTTATTTAATCCATATATATTGGATATATATAATTAATTCAATTATATTAGCCCATAATATTTATTTGGACCAATATACCTTAAATTTAAAATATAATCCTAATTATTTTATGAATTTAATTTTAATAAAATTTATATACCTACACAAATAAAAGTGAACGTGGACAAGTAAATTTGAACGTAGGGAGTATGTTAAATTGCACCTTTTAAGGGAATTCTTGCCTCATATTTCCTTTAAACTCAATCTTTCTGCAGTCATAAGGGCTGATTCTTTTCAAGAATCTGATGCGTAGGATTTCCAACCCAAGTAAATGCGAACTGGTATTTAGAATTTTCAAGCATGTTTTCACTATTTGAAGAAGGAATCTTTAAATAAAAATAATTTATAAGGCATATGTATTTCATGATTAAACTGAAGGACTAAAAGAAAATCTGATTGCTCCATATCCGAGTACATTGTGCAGGAGACAACAGAGGCCGCAATCTTAAAAAGTGTAATTTCATCAGACATTCTTGTCAAAATTCCAAGGGAGTGTATGCAATTTGGTTGCCTATCTCTCTTTAGTGACTGAAGTTTGCAACACTTACATTAATCATGTCAACAAAATTTCATCTAAAACCAAGACATACGCTACTCTATTTGATCCATCTAAATAGTCTTCATAGTCTTCAGACAAGTTCCTTCGTCCTATTGCCATATTTAATTAGTTAGCTAGTTCCCAACTTGATATTGTAAACATTTTATAGTTCCAAATATGTTTATCACCTAGATTTTTGAGGCAGACAAATTAGAAACTATTACTTGAGAGTTGAGAAGTACTATGCTATGTAATGATGTTACTTACACCAAAAATTAGAAGAGAGAAAGTGAGAGAACGGTAAAACAAGTCATAAAAATTACTAGTAATTATTTCTTAATATAAAATAGTGATATTGTTTTGAGACAAACTAAAGTTGAAAAGAAAATACCACACTAACATAATATCTAACGGTATTAAGGTTGTTAAATTTTCGGGGTCTTAATCCCTTCAATCTCATATGGATTATTACGATTTATCCTAATATTAAAGTACGAGATGTAACATCCTTCCCCTTTTAGAACATTCGCCGATGAGTTTTCTGTGGTAGCGGTTCAATTTTCCGACAATTTTCAATTGGAATTTATTGTTGCACTTTCATTTGGAATGGAGCATTTGCTTTTCCATTATTCAAATCTGAAAGAAAGTTACTACAGTGAAAGGTCCACTTTTGACTTATCTCATTTCTAATTAATGCATGACTTTGAAATTTTATGTGTTTGGATGATATTTTTTATTTTCATGATTACCTTTTCTAGTTGCTGCTTATAATGATATTTATCATGGCTTAACATGCTAAAAAAAATAATTTTAAAATTTGAGGCTCAAAACCAATGAAAACAGTAAAGAGGGGCGCATGTATTTGAGCCGAATTTATATGGATTTTTTAGTTGCTATTTCCTTGTTGATTTTTCGGATGTGGAACTTTGAATATCTTGGCCTTCTGCTTTGTTTAGAGGAGTAGTTGATATTCCAATTTCATTTGTTTAAGTTTGTTCCTTATCTAATTGGTTTTCTTATTAGATATTAAAAGTAGATGAACATTTTAAAGTATAACGGGATAGTGATGTGATTTAACAAGCTACATGGATTTGGATTTATGTCACGACCCGGAATTTCCACCCTCGGGATCATGATGGCGTCTAACATTTCACTTACTAGACAAGCCAACGTTAGAATAATCTTAGTCATTTTAAAACAAATCCAGTTAAACGGATGTCAATTACTGAAATAATTGTGATAAAAGGGAAATAAAGTGCGGGAAACTATAACAACTGAAATATCTAAATACATCCCCGAATTTGGTGTCACAAGTGCACGAACTACTGGAATAATACAGATAAAGGCTTGAATGAAAGTAAAGTTGTCTGAAGGAAAATACACAGCTTAGATAAAGTAGAAAGGGACTTTAGAGTTGCAGACGCCGTGCAACTATACCTCAAGTCTTCTCTGGGTAGTTGAATCCGAGCAAGTCTACGTTACGCCGCTGGGACCAACTCTGGTATCTGCACAAGAAGTGCAGAGTGTAGTATTAGTACAATCGACCTCATGTACTCTATAAGTGCCAAGCCTAACCTCGACGAAGTAGTGAAGAGGCTAAGGCAGGTTGCTTACATTGACCTGTATGCAGTAATAATAATAACAGAAGAATAGGAATAGAGGTAAAGGAGGTAACTCATATCAACAAAGCTCAAATCAGTCAGCAAAGAATCCCTCATAATCAGTCATATAACTCATCTCAACAGTTGAGGCCATATCAGCAATCACAATCAATATTCACTTTTATCAATATGTTGTGGCGTGCAACCCGATCCCATAAAATAATATAAATCTGTTGCTGCGCGCGACCCAATCCACAATATAAACTTTAAACAAATCTGTTGTGGCGCACAACCCGATCCCTCCATATAATCATATGTCAATATCATAATCCATCCTTATTCCGCCTTTTCAATTCATTTCCTTTCAATTTCTGTTGCGGCGTGCAACTTGCTCCCTAAACAATATAAATTATCAATGCTTATAAGTGGAGCTACTTCAATGAAGGCAACAATTTATACGAAACTGTAAGGTAGCAAGGCATACGACAATTGCGATATATGAGGGAAAACAAATAGGGACAAGTAACAAATAAGTATGGAATCAGGGAGGGGATGTCAATTTAATACATGAAATACTAAATGTCAAGTAGCAATTAAGGCATGAAATCAAGACATAATATTAAGCAATGAAGATAGGGAACAAGTATATAAAGTTAAGTTATGTAATAAATTAATTAACAAAATACAGGAAAGCATGGAAACAAGAAATTTGACGGCGTATACACACTCGTCACCTCGCCTATACGCTGCTACACATGTAATTCACAACATAGCTCAAGGGTTCCTAATTCCCTCAAATCAAGGTTAAACTCAACACTTACCTTACTCCGCAATCAAGTCAAAATTCAACCATGGCCTTGCCTTTCGAACAAGCCTCCAAACCAACCAAATCTAGTAAATTATTGACCAACGATTCAAAATAAGTTTTAGAAACTACTCACGAATGAAGGAGTTCAATTTAAATTATTATTGAACAAAATTAACAAAAGTCAACCGAAAGTCAACGCGGGGCCCACACTTCAGAATCCGATAAAAAATTGTGAAATCCGAATACCCGTTCCGATACGAGTCCAACCATATAAAAATTATCGAATTCCGATATCAACTCGCCCTTCAAATCCTCATTTTTCATTTTTGGAAGATTTTTACAAAAATCTCATTTTCTTCCATTCAATTCACTAATAAATGATGTAATTAAGTATGAAATCAAGGAAAATAACTAATTTAGGATAAATAATACTTAACCAACTCAAACTCGTGAAGAATCCCTCTGAAATCGCCCAAAAGCGAGGTTCAAAACTCTAAAAATGAAGAAAAATGTCGGACCCTCGAACTTAAGCATTCTGCACAGCCTTTTCGCATTTGTGGACGGGTTTGCGCTCCTGCGAGCTAAGGCTCGCATTTCCAAAGCCACCTTTCTAGGCCAGAATCCGCATCTGCGGACTTTTCAGTCGCATCTGCGACAGCACAGAAGCACTACACGAGCCGCATAAGCGACAAGTTGCGCCTTTGGATCCTTGCACCGCCGAAGCGGGCATCACACCTGCGTTCCAAGATTCGCAGAATCAAAGCTTCCTCCTTGGCCTCAACATCGCAGAAGCGACACAATTCGTGCAGAAGCGGAGCCGCACTTGCGTTCCAAAATGTCGCAAGTGCGAAGCACCAGAACCAGAACTGCCTTCTTGACCAAAAATGATCCGAAACTTATCTGAAACTCACCCGAGCCCCTCGGGACCTCGTACGAATATACCAATAAGTCCCATAACGTAACACGAACCTGCTCGAGGTTTTAAATCATACCAAACGTCGAAACTACAAATTGCACCTCGATTCGAACTTAACGGATTTATGAAATTTCTAGTTCTAAAACTCGCGCTGAAACATGCCAAATCAATCCGAAAAAATCTCAAATTTTGCATATAAGTCCCAAATAACATAACGAAACTACTCCAATTCTCGGAATCGAAATCCGAGCCCGATATCAACCAAGTCAATTTACGGTCAAACTTTGGAATCTTTAAACCTTTAAATTTCTAGTTTTCAACAAATGGCGATAATTCAAGCTAGGGACCTCCAAATTAATTTCCGGGCATATGCTCAAATCACGATACGGACCCACGAAGACCGTTAGAATACTGATCCGGGTCCGTTTGCTCAAAACATTGACCGAAGTCAACTCAAGTGAGTTTTAAAGCATGATTTCACATTTTTATTATTTTTTCTCATAAAAACTTCCCGGATTAAGACACGGAGTGTGAACGTAAATCGAAGAAGGATGAATGGATCTATTCGAGGTCTCATAACACAGAAATGAAGGTTAAAATTAAAGATGACCTATCGGGTCATCACAATCTCCACCTCTAAAACAAACGTTCATCCTCCAACGGAAATAGAAAAGTACCTGGGCTGGTAAAAAAGTGTGGATAGCTACTCCGCATGTCCGACTCGAAATCCCACGTGAAGATGGATAATCTCGCAGATGTAGATCTAGCTAAGCGCTCTGAAGAATAGGTAACTGCCGCTGGAAGGAAATGTGCCGACTTGGTAAACCTGTCCATAATGACCCATACCGCGTCGAACTTCCTCTGAGTCCGTGAGAGCCCAACAACAAAATCCATGGTGATAAGCTCCCACTTCCACTCAGGAAGCTCTAACTTCTGAAGCAAACCACCAGCCTCTGATGCTCGTACTTTACATGTTGACAATTTAGAAACTGAATTACGTATGCAACTATATCCTTCTTCATTCTCCTCCACCACTAATGTTGCCGCAAATCTTGATACATCTTGGCGGCACCCGGATGAATAGAATATCGGGAGCTGTGGGCTCCTCAAGAATTGACTCACGAAGTCCATCCGTATTGGGCACACAAATACGATCCTGCATCCTCAAAACCCCATCATCTCCAATAGTAACCTGCTTAGCACCACCATGCCGCACCTTGTTCTTAAGGACTAGCAAATGGGGACATCACTGACACCCTCTGATGCGCTCATACAAGGAAGACCGAGCAATTGTGCAAGCTAAAACACGACTGGGCTTTGAAATATCTAACCTCACGAACTGATTGGCCAAAGCCTAAACATCTGCAGCAAGCGGCCTCTCACCAACTGGAATATATGCAAGGCTGTCCATACTCACAACCTTTCTACTCAAGGCATCGGCCACTACATTGGCCTTTCCGGGGTGATACAAAATGATGATATCATAGTCTTTCAACATCTCCAACCGCCTTATCTGCCTCAAATTGAGATCCTTTTGTTTGAATAAATACTACAGACTCCGATGATCCGTGAATACCTCACACGAGACGTCGTAAAGGTAGTGTCGCCAAATCTTTAGCGCATGGACAATGGCTGCCAACTCCAAGTAATGAACATGGTAATTACTCTCGTGAACCTTCAACTGCCGCGAGGCATATGCAATCGCCCTGCCATCCTGCATCAATACTGTACCGAGCCTAATACGAGATGCATCACAATACACCGTGTAAGATCCTGAACCTGTGGGCAACACCAATACTGGTGCCATAGTTAAATCAGTCTTGAGCTTCTAAAAGCTAAACTCACACTCGTCCGACCATCTGAATAGGGCACCCTTCTATGTCAATCTAGTCAATGGGGCTGCTATGGATAAAATCCCATCCACGAATCATCGGTAATAACCCGCCAAACCCAGGATACTCCGGATCTCTGTAGCTAAAGTAGGTCTAAGCTAGTTCTAAACGGCCTCAATCTTCTTAGGATCCACCTTTATGCCATCTACCGATACAACATGTCCCAAAAAGGCGACTAAGTCTAACCAAAACTCACACTTTGAAAACTTGGCATATAACTGGCTATCTCTTAGGGTTTGGAGTACAACCCGAAGATGTTGCTCATGCTCCTCTCCACTAGGGGAGTAGATCAAGATATCATCAATGAATACTACCACAAAAGAATCAGAATAGGGCTTGAACTCCTAGTTCATCAAATCCATAAATGTTGTTGGGGCATTCGTCAGCTTAAATGACATTACTAGGAACTCATAATACCCATACCGAGTTCGGAAAGCTATCTTAGGGACATCAGATGCCATAATCTTCAACTGATGGTAGCCAGACCTCAAATCAATCTTTGAAAACACTTTGGAACCCTAAAGCTGCAAATAAGTCATCAATCTTCGGCAACGGATACTTGTTCTTGATAGTGACCTTGTTCAACTGCTGATAATCTATACACATCCTCATTGAACCATCTTTCTTCTTTACAAACAACACCAGCGTACCCTAGGGTGAGACACTAGGTCTGATGAATCCCTGATCAAGCAAATCTTATAGCTACTCCTTCAATTCTTTGAACTTTGGCGGGGCCATAGGGTATGGTGGAATAGAAATAGGCTGAGTGCCCGGAGCCAAGTCAACACATAAGTCAATATCTCTGTCCGGTGGCATCCCCGTTAAATCTGCGGGAAATACCTATGGAAACTCACGAACAACTGGTACTGAATCCAAGGAAGGAACCTCTGCACTAGAATCGCGAATATAAGCCAAATAAGCTAGACAGCCCTTCTCGACCATACGCCGAGCCTTCATATAAGAGATAACCCTGCTGGTGTAATGGCCAGGAATCCCTTTCTACTCTAATCGAGACAACCCCGACATGGCTAACGTCACCATCTTGGCATGACAATCCAATATAGCATGATAAGGTGACAGCCAATTGATCGCTTCCAACTCTACACTGCTAAAATATAGCAAGAGAGGGTCGCAATCGCTTTTACCCGATTTTGGGTCGGGATCGAATCCACAGAGAGCTAGGATTGGAGTCGAGTATCTATCTAGCTTAGGATTGCCTGTGTGTTCTTAATTGGTCATCTCATAATTTTTGGGTTTTTTTTATATTCTACTATAATTAAACTACTAATTGAAAATGCAACTAGATTAAACTAAGAGTAAATTGCTACAAGTTGTATCTAATCGTTTAAAAAGGCACTAGGGTAGTGACCTTCACCTAGGTGGCTAATTGACGGGTAATTGCATCTAAGGCACGTTGACATGATTGGGGAAATATGTTATAACCGTTGCTCAATACTACTCACTCTACACCTCTCGGTGGAAAGAGTGGTTTTGCCCAATCGACTCTCTCGAGACCAATTGGGTATGCATATTTGCCCGAGCAACTAGGGTTCAAGTCGGGTAATTACTCTCTCGAGTTTTAACCCTTTAATTGGAACTATTAAATCTCTTGAGTCCATCCTAATTCCATGTTGAGTCAATTTGGAGACTTAGGCTCTCTTTCTCAAGAGGAGCCCAAGTCAACTTAGCACAAACTAGTGTTTGCAACCACTAATTCATAAATTAAACCATAAAATTGACCCAAATAACAAACACCCATAATCAATCTAACCTTTAATTACAACACCCATCAATTACCCACACTAGGGTTGAGCCACAACCCTAGCTAATGGGTCTAGCTACTCATGCTTGAAGATAAAATCAAAGAAATAGATGAAGAGAAAGACATAATTTTAAATTACTGAAGTAAAGATAAAGATTCAATTGCTAAAACTATGTTAAAGTGCCCAAAATGGCTACAAAATAACTTCTCACGTGCGTAGCTAATGTCTGATAATAACTGGTTGCCCTAAAAATAGAAAAGTGTTCTATTTATACTAAGCTGGAAAAACTGGACAAAAATACCCCTGTGGGGTCAGTGCGGGCCGCACAAAATGAACTGCGGCCGCACTAGGCTTTTGGACTCTTCAAATTCACTTCTCTGAACTCAGGCTCCGCGGACCGCGCAGAATGGAACACGACCGCGGAGGCAGCTACCGCGGTCCGCACAGAGTCGACTGCGGACCGCTTAGGCTTGATGATAGGCTCTGGACATCTCTCTGAAGTTGGTTTCCGCGGACCGCGTAGAATGGTAGTGCGGCCGTGGAATCTTCAGTGCGGACCGCACAGAATGGACTGCGGCCGCACTAGGCTAATTTGTCCTGAGTTCCTTTTGTCTTTGATACTTGTGCAGGTTTCACTCCTTGTTGAGCCGATATTTGACATCTCATCACTTTGTTGATCAAACCTGTAATCAAGCACAACTTATGGGCCTTTTGGGTCTATTTTGTAAGAATTTATAATCAAAGCGTAAGCAAGAAAGAGCATGAAACACGTCAAAATCCGTAGTTATAAACTCCCCCAAACTTAAGCTTTTGCTTGTCCTCAAGCAAACAAAATAAGACCCACCCCTTGAGGTAAAATCCAAGAATTTTCAGCTATCCTAAAGTAACCCCAACTCGCTTCAATTGGGACTAACAATTGCCCTCAATACAAACGATTCATTGACACATTTAACTTTTGAAAAACCATGGATCAAATGCGACACAAGAGCATCAAGAGTTGAATCAACACATCAAAGAACTCTTTCAATTACTTTGGTCATTGTGGAACCCAAACTCACACATCCTCAACTCTCCCTAAGCAAACCTCACCTTTAGAATAGTGGCACGCAAAACGAGGTTAATGAGAATTCACTCATCTCTCTCAAGGGAAGGTCACAAGTCCGGCTCTAGGTACCATATGCTTGCCCCTTATGTAAGTATCCACTAATGTAAGCTTCATTCAACTGAAGATCATATAGGGCTTTTGTGGAGTCATTGTGAAGGCTTTTGGTTTAGGGTAGGTATGTTTTTGTTCAAGTGGGTTCCATCTTCCCTTAAGCACTTCTTTTGATTCATTTGGCACAATTCACTTGACTCTTTGAGTCATTTCACTTCTTTCTAAGGGGTTAGAGAGACACATTGTCACTCTTTCTTATGCATTTCAAACCTTTTCTCCTTTTTCAACTTTCCACACCTTTCTTTCTTTTTCTTTTGTTTTCTTGAATCCCTTTTTATTCTTTTTCACATTGAACTTTCTTTTTGTCTTTTTGCTTTTCTTTCTTTTTCATTGCCTTTCCTTTTCTTCACTTCTGTGCCTTTTTACCACTTTGTTGCAATCCTCGTCTTCCCCCCCAAACTTATACTTTTGCCATGTGCTAAAGGAAAGATTTGGGTGCCAAGAGAGGGTATCTTTTAGAACGGGTCTAGGCTTGTATCATGGTTCTTGAAAGAAAAAGGTCTAAGGCTCAAAAGGGTTAACTAGGGATCTTATCATTGGTAGGCTATGGAATTGTTCAATCTATCATTTGGATCAAGGAGAGCCTATAATCACGCTTCAAGTCAAAATTCACTTAGGATTTCACCTCAACAAACATTCAGGGCAAGTTCTAGACCAATGGCTCGGGACTTGGACTTGCAATTCAATTACTCACCACACAAGCTAAGGGATTGCTAAAGACATAGAGTCGGGGGCCCACAACGACCTTAGATACGATTTGAGCACACAATGGTCCCGAAAAACCACTTGATGATTATCGGTCAACACAAGAGTCTCAAGGCCACGACTTTCACCATCCTAAACACAACAATTTGTTTTTGACCATAAGATCAAAGGCAAATGTGCTAGGCCCAAGTGAAGCTTTGCTTGAGGTACCCTTAACTACAATCTACTAAAAACAAAAAGAAAAACGGACTCAAACCCTTAAGAAGGTTGTCACGCCATCTATCATTGGGAAGAGCCACCCGGTTCGCACAACACTCCACCTTTGGAAAGAACCGTGGCATTAAGAAAACCAAAGGCTTATTGCAAATTTCAAAAGCAAGAAGCTACGAATCACAACTAAGAAGCTAAAAACAAATTTTTTTTGCGGAAAATAGAATAAATATATACAAGAGGGGATTTGAATATACAATAGACGGGATGAATATATACAATGAGGTGTAACTTTACATATAGACCAAAAGAAAGATAAAAAGTGCGATAAAAGTAACTAAATATAAAATTATATACATACCAAATGAAAATCAAGAAAGCATAAAATGGTATCAATATATACAGTCATCCAAAAATGAAGGGCGCACCCCCTTGAATAAAAGCGGCATTGTCCCCAATGCCAACTAGTCTAAATAAGCACCAAAAAGATAGAAAAAGGATATAGATGACTCCCTAAGCCATGTCCATCTGCATAGGATCATGGGTGGTCCCTGGGTCCTCTGTGTGCTCGGGAACTTCAGACTGGCTCCCGGTGGTCTGCTCAGCTGCTACTAGGACCTGGGCCTGGACCTGGACAGGCTCTGGAGCTGGTACATCCTGTGGCTGACTGGAGGAAGCCTCCGGTGGGTCCTCCAACTGGATGATAGCATCATCTTCTCTCGGGATCATCCTCCTCCTCTTTGGAGGCCTCTGGGTCTGCTCCGGTGGTGGATGAGCAGCTAGGACTGGATCATCAAGCAATAAGTCCATAGGCAGCTGGTCTGCCTTCAATCTATCAACATCTGCTCGCAACTCCTTCACGGACTCCTTGGAGGATCGTGTCTTCCGCAGCTTCCTATGCTCCTTAGCAAGCTCCTTGAGAGCCTTGCTATGTGAATCCACTGCCTTTGTCAATGCATCCTGAGTATCGAGGATTTTCTTCTGGTTCTCAAGAATTTCCTTCAAAGCATCCTCTATTGATTGTGGTACCTGTGGGGCTAGGGGAGCTGACTGAGCTGCTACAGTAGCTGACAATATGGACAACTTAGATGACGCTGTGGACCTCCAGTTGTTGATACTGGCAAGGGCCTGGCTCAGTCGGTGGGCAGTGATGGGATGGGCCCGGCAAGATGGAATCTCCGAGGCTGCTGATGTGGAAGGGCCAGGAGGAATGGCTGTAGAAATGGAAGGTCCGGGAGGCATATCAGCAGAAATGGAGGTAGGCTCAGCAGGGACCTCTACCACAACTGGCTCTTCAGACTAGCCAGTTGGGGCAGAAGTAGGGGCTTTGTAGCTCTTGTCCTTGGGGTTGTCATTCCCCTTCAAGCTATACCAGGAGAACGGGGTTGTCACCTTGACCTTGACGTCGTAGGGCTTCTTGTCCACCTTCAAGTCCCGAAAGTACATAGTGAGGGTACTTGGGAAAGGGTAGTTCCGGTCATGCTCTGCTCCTACTAATGAGATAATGCGGGACATCACATTCCCCATATTTATGGGGTATCCTGCCATAATCGACGCAACCAAAACAGCCCTGTGGAGAGGAAGTGTCTGGTCATGTGTAGTAGGATCCAACCGGCTGCAAACAAAGGTCTCCCAGCCTCTAGCCTCAAAGTTTAGGGTCCTTCTCAATATTTTTACCCCAACAGTCAACCAATCAGGAACGGTACCTGGGATTGCCAGGTACTGAGCTAACCATGGACGGACCTCCTCGCCCATCTCCAATTTCGCCATATATAGAGTCTCATCCTCCTCATTGAAACCCAAGTATTCGTTGAGGTATTTCCCATCAAACAACACTTTCTTGTTGCGAACCTTGGTCACTTTGGAGCCCTTTTTGATGTGGGCTACATTGCAGTAGAATTCCTTGACCATGTGTTCATTAGCATCTACACAATCATCTAAGAAGTACTCCCAACCCACTCTAGTTCTGAACTGTCTCTGCACGTCAGGGTTGTGGGGTAATAAATCTCTGTCAATGAAACTCTGCTCCGGTATCAACTTTCTCACCGGCCACCACTCCCTAAACTTATGGTACGCTACCTGGCTCATAAACCTATCCTCCCAAACATCAGGCTTTCTAGTTCGGGCAATGCCTCCAACCTGAGGCTCACCACCTTCAACTATCTCCTCATCCCCTTGTACTTCCTCCTTACCTCCGTCTGCACCCTCCCCGGATAATGAAGCTGTGGGGGAGGTGGAGTACTCACCACTGCCGGCTGCTGAGCCCTCAGACGATTCAGTGGGAACATGCTCTGGTGCTTGGGCGGTGGGTGGTGATGGAGGGGTATCTCTTAGCCTAAACCTCTCCGGCCAGTCTTCAACATACTCTGGCACGGAGTCTGAAGAAATGTCCTGTGATGGTTGGTACTCACTCCCCGAGGAATGGGAAGCAGCTCTGTCTGCAGCTTTAATGAGCTTTCTGGTCTTTTTTATGTTCTCCCGAGCTTGGGGAGTGAGTTTTACCATCTTCTTCTTCCCTCCCCGGGAGGGTTCTCCTTTTCCCGGATGTTTTGAGCCTTTTCTCACCATTGTCTGCAAACATCATTCAATGTATTTGTTAGTATCAATCCAGGAGTTCAAGTTATTGCAGCAGAACAAATTGTAAAAGAAACACAGTGTTGCAGACAGTTAGAGAAGTTGCCTAGTGCGGACTGCACAAAATGGTAGTGCGTCCGCACTGAGGCCACCGCGGGCCGCACAAGAATGAACGCGGTCCACACAGGTATAGAGTTCCAAAAACAAACTCTCTGAATCTCACCAGTGCGGTCCGCACAAAACCAACTGCGGCCGCATTGGGCCAGTGCGGATCGCACAAAATGTAGTGCGGCCGCACTAGGCAAAAGTCACTTGGACACAAGATGGCACCGCGGACCGTATAGAAATGACCGCGGTCCGCGGTACGTGTCCAGACATGGCACTGAGTTAGGGTTCGAGATTTAGCTAATTAGTTCAAATTTTCACCTAGTTAGGATCCCTACTAAATTACCCAGTCCATTATACTCACCAAGTCCACAAAAATTGCCATTTAAACTAACCTAATCTAACAATTAGAGAAATATGGGGAGAAGAAGAACTACCAGTTAAGGAATATGAAAATAAAATGAAATTACACAATTAAACAAAGATGAAATGAGTGAAATGTTACCAGATAATGAGATGAAGTGTAACTAATCAATGTCAAGCAAGAATTACGATGAAAATGCTCAAGATGAACAGTAAAAGGGACTCTAAGAGTTTAGGGTTCGAAAAGGGTAAAAGGAAACCCTTGGGGTCTATTTATAGAGAAACCCTGGGGCCCATTCTCACCTACTAGTGCGGCCGCACAAAATGGACCGCGGCCGCAGTGGTCCACTGCGACCGCACCTAATCAACCGCGGCCACGGTGGCAAACTTCAGAAAGCCTACTCTTAGCCACACCAGTGCGGTCCGCACAGAATGGACTGCGGCCACACTGGTAACTTCAGAGACCTGTAAATTTTTCCATAAAGACTTACACTGCATCAACATAACCCTGCAACATCTCACAACTAGTTAGCCCAAAAATCAATCCTATACTACAAAGAAAATCAAAGCAAACAAAAAGAAAAACACATGGGTTGCCTCCCAAGAAGCGCCTGATTTAACATCGCAGCACAACGTAGGTTACCCTTCAATCATTTGAAATGAACAACAACCACCACACGGCTGTCATCAAACTTCCCAAGATAATATCAAGCATTTGATTGAGGAGTAGCAATGGGAATTGATCCTTGTGGGTGTCGACGCCCCCTTTTTCCTCTTTTAAAAGGCGAAATCGGGTTTACGACATTTTGGGCGGACAACTCCTTTCCCTTTTGGGAATTGGGTTTTGGTGTTTGAAGAGTCGCCACGTAATGGTTAAGTGCACTAGGACACTAAGAAGGGTTTGAGTTGGAAAACCAGAGTTTGGGTAAGGGCTAAAAGTTATCTCGAGGGGAAGGTGTTAGGCACCCCTCAAGATCCACTAGTGTGGTTCCTGGCCATGCTACAATTGTGACTTTAAAGCAAGTAAGCATACAAGACAAATTTCACATAAGGACCTCGAGTAGATATGTATAATGGTTACTAAGCATGCTGAAAAATAGGTGATTTCCTAGTTATTTGAAAGAATGTCTAAGTGCAAAAAAAGGACCAAAAAATGAATATAAACAATCAGATACAGAGGTGGGTGAGCAGAAAATTTTATTTAGAAGAAGAGGACAGTGCAAAAATTAAAGAAGAAATTTAAATGACTGAAACAAAATGCAGAATTTTAAAGAACTGAAAATTGTCAATCTAAAATAATTACATAAAGGAAGGGGGGTCCTAGGTTTGTAAATTACATGGATCATCCACACAACACCGGTAGTCAATCGTACGCATGGTGTTATAGCGTGATCATCATCTCCATGTCTACCCTTCCCACCCCGTTGAGGTATTGAAGCGCAGAATGGTATCGTTACTTATTGCATGCTATTACCCGTCCCGATCTTATCATTTCTGGAGGCATTGGAACTACTAGTACTAAAGGGAAGGGAATTGGGGCTTTTCAGAAGTTCAAGTAAGGATAAAAAATCTAGGCGACAATCAAAACATATAGTCAAATAGGGGGAGACAAACAACAATTAGGGCTCAGATAGGCCTCCTCACTTAAATGCAAATACATAGCATGACCTCAGATACTGGTCAGGTCTTTAATTAAATTAAGGCGTAGGATAGGCTGATTCATCACATATTTCTCAGATGAGGAGTCCGAATTAGTCTTGACTAGATGTAGTTATCAGAACTGATACAGTTAATCAATTACCTACTGGCTTGCCTAGGTGAGATCTGTGATCAGGATATTTAACAATGCAGAAGGCATACTGATTTTAAGGAGGATTATTGATTTTAGAAACAAACAAACGTTCTGCAGATGTTAAAACGACTTTACCACTGATTCTAGACTTACTAGCGAGATGGACGATTCAGATTCAGTTGGTTTGCTCCTATAGGCATGATCTCTAAGTGTCATTAGTTTTAAAACAGTTATATAAATGCAAGAGTCCTATAGACATGATGTCTAGAATGAGTTGGTTATTATTAAGCCTAAGATTGTTTGCCTAATGGTGTGTATATGCAGAAAAACGTAAGGCACGATTTTATATGCAAAACCTATTGGCATGATCTCTAAAATTCAGAAATGCAGAAGTGCAAAAGCGTAGAAAAACTTATAGGCATGTTTTCTAAATGCAGAAGTGCAGAAATTGTAAATGACCTATAGGCAGGTTTTGTACATGCAGAAATGCAGAAATTATAGAAGATCCTATAGGCATGCTTTCTAAGCGCAAAAAATGCAGAATTATAAAAGATCCTATAGGCATGCTTCTACCCTTTATATGCATTCATTCCCCCATACCTTTTCACTATCCATCCCCAATAGTTATTACAGACCGAATGGCTCAAAAAGAAAGTAATAAAAATTACAGCAGCGGTTATAGCTACATCTAATTAGCCTAATTCAGACTCAAAGTCCAACAATATGAGATAAACCAACTTCCAGGATCAGATTTCCAAAAGACATTCTCATATTTGGAGTGTGTCAAAGTTCCTAAGAGTCTCAAAGCGACTCCGGGCAGTGCTTACACCCCAAAAACATTTCAGAATCAAGAGCATAGTGTAGTGTGGAGATGCCAGCCCTCAGATGTCCAAGTTCAGAGGGAACTCAGGGTCCCAAAGGAAGGCTCATAAGAGAGGGGCAGAACTTAGAATCTAAGAGTAAGTGTAAGTGCATAGGGGGAAGGGAATCGGTGAGAGACACGGCAGGCGGGTGGTCATGCCCAGCAATTGGGATGCTGGCACACCCCTGACCAGCCTGCTAGCCAAACATTGAGAGTTAGGATCCATTGTGGATCAAGTCATGGCCTGGGCAGTAATTAGGATACTGTCAGGCCAAGACCTTAACTCAGCACATAGTAGGGAATAGGGATTGGGATCCATGACAGAAACAGAAGCAAAGAAAAGAGATATGAAGCATAAATTACAGCATGTAAGCAATAAAGTAAACAAGAAGCCTGAAGCTGTAAAGTAAACACATAGGGGGTGAAGCAGAATATTTAAACAAAGGACATACCAGTTTCAAAGAAAATAAGTAAGGAAAAGTAGCCTTGAAAAAGCCGAATTGCAAACAGTAGTTCCAAAAGATCTCAAGTAAAGCAGGATTAGAAAAACAGTATTGCTCGAAAAGTGAGTTCCGTGTGTGAGTGGTGTATTTTCGTGTGTTTCTGATTATGAGAGAATTCCCTGATGATAGAAAGAGGGAGGACTAGGTCCTTATATAGTTTTTTGAAAACAAGTAAGGCAGGCAAAGAGTGCACAAACATAGAAACCAATCAATTAGTATCAATTAAGACAACTAGACTCCTTTAATTAGGGGGTCTAGGTCAAACGGCTAATTGAGATGAAATAAGGAGAAAAAATCAGTTTACTAAGGCTCGATTAAGGTAAGGAAACCATGTAGTGCACAAATAGGGTCAAATACATAGTTGGTAATTAAGGAAAGATGGAATAGTAGTGTTCTTTATAAAGTAAAAATAAGGTATCAGTTTGAAAATCAATCAAAAGGGTCCCGGATCCAATTGTAATCACAGAGAACCTTAAGTGATTAAGGAAAGAGTCATATAGATATGGAAATAATTCAAACGTTGGTACAGAATCACAGAAGAAATACACAAGACCAAGTATTTTAAGGAAAACATCACAAGCCTAGGATTTTTACACAAAAGGATCAAAATAAACAGCCAGTAGGGTAAAAGGGATTCAATCGAAATAAATCAGTGATGAATCATTAGCATGATTAAAGGGATTTCAAAATCAATTCTTGGTGAAATCTTTTGAAAGGGAAGTTTTCCTCGTATATAAAGCATACAGTTTAAGCAAAAGAAGAGTCTAACAATGAAAGTGTCAAAACCACAGGCAAGTAGGATTTGAGTTCGATCACAGGCTCACCGTGAGTCTGGAAACCTAGGGTTCCAAAGTGAGACCCTAGTGCCATCTACCCAAAGAGAAACCCCCAAATTTTAGGGTTTCAAGTAGAATCAGAGGTGAGAAATCATTGAGAGAGGCAAACATACGCGATAGCAAACACATTGATTCAAAGGCATGCTTGAGAAAATCTTGGAATTCAAAACAGATCTCAGAAATTTAAACAAAGCAGGTAAGAACAATACTTAGCAGGAATACCAACGAAACTCAGTAAAGTGAAACAAAATCAAAGAGCACGAACACATAGCAAAGAGTAAAGGACAATCAACCTAGTTAACATGTGAACAAGGAACAACAAAAAGATCTTGCAAAATCGAAATAAGAAAACAAACTTGAGCATAATAAGAAATAAACAAGCGAGTATAAACACACATAAGAGGGAGCAAAAGAGTCAGAAAACATATTAAAGAAACTTTTTCCAGTAACCCTAAAAATTGGATTTGAACGGTTTTGAGAAAGAAAATTTGGGGAAAACCCTTAAACGTCAAGC